>NC_051064.1:19614538-19832038 GCF_004664715.2 Peromyscus leucopus | reverse complement strand
AAATTGCAGTTTATAAAGATAAAATGGGAAACCCTGTGTCAGGATGAGGTGTGCTGTGGATATCGCTCTGTATAAATAAACACTGATTGGCCAATAGTCAAACAGGAAGTATAGGCGGGACTAACAGAGAGAAGAATTGAGGAAACAGGAAGGGAAGGGAGAGATTGCCTGGAGCCGCCACCAGGACAAGGAAGATGTAAGGTACCAATAAGCCACAAGCCACGTGGCAAAGTATAGATTAATAGAAATGGGATAAATATAAGAGTAAGAGCTAGACAATGATAGACCTGAGCTAATGGCCAAGCAGTTTAAATAATGTAAGCATCTGTGTGTTTATTTTATAAGTGGGCTACGGGACTGGCAGGACTTGGCGGGAGCTGGAGAGAAACTCTCCAGCTACAGAGGTGTTTAATTTTAACTGGGAATGTTAGGTGAACCAAAGGGGGCTTTTGATTGCTGGACTTTAATACTTTGATAACTGGACATTGGTAGTCAACCTCAGGAGGAGGAAGTGGCCAAATAAGGGAATGGACTTTGGGGACTAGCTTTAGGAATGCAATCTAATGATTTTCCACAAGGTAGAGGAGAAGGGGGAGAAGGGCAAGGCTTGCTAGAGTCATGCCTGCCACACTTGAGCTGGCCAGAGTACCTTCAACTAGTATGAGATTACGCCAATTTTTTTATGTAGGCACTTAGTGCTGTGAACCTGCCTCTTAGAACCACATTTATTGTGTCCTCCTATAAGACTGGGTATATTGTGTTTTCATTTTCATTCAATTCTAGGAAATCTTTAATGTTTTTTTTCTAATTTCTGTCTTGACCCATTTTTCATTCAGTAGTGAGTTGTTCAGTTTCATGAGTTTGTAGGCTTTCTGTTGTTTCTGTTGTTGGTGGTATCTAATTGTTTTTTCAATTTTTTTAATGTTGTTGTTTGGTTGGTTGGTTTTGGTTTTTGTTGTTGTTTGGTTTGTTTTGGTTTTGTCTCTTGAGACAGGGTTTCTCTGTATAACAGCTCTGGGTGTCTGGAACTTACTCTATAGACCAGACTGGCCTTGAACTCAGAGATCTGCTTGGCTCTGCCTCCCAAGTGCTGGGATTATAAATATTTGCCACCACCACCCAGCTGATATCCAGTTTTAATCCATGGTAGTCAAATAGTATGCAGGGAGTTATTTCAATTTTTTTGTATCTGTTGAGACTTGCTTTGTGTCCAAGTATGTGGTCATTTTAAAGAAAGTTCTATGAGGTATGAGAAGAAGGTATATTCTTTTGTGTTTGGAAGAAATATTCTTTAAATATCTGTTAAGTCTACTAGGTTTATAATGTCAGTTAGCTCCAGCATTTCTCTGGATGACCTGTGCATTGGCGAGAGTGGGATATTGAAGTCTCCCACTGTAAATGTGTGAGGGTCAATGTGTGATTTAAGCTGTAGTAATGTTTCTTTTAAGAGCTTGGGTGCCTTTGTGTTTGGTGCATAGATATTGAGAACTGCAATGTCCTCTTGGTGGATTTTTCCTTTGACAAGTATGTAGTATCCTTCTCTATCTTCTTTGACTGGTTTTGGTTTGAAGTGTATTTTGTTTGATGTTAAAATGGGTACACAAGTTTGATTCTTTGGTCCATTTGCTTGTAATATCTTTTTCCATCCTTTTACCCTGAGGTGATGTCTATCATTAATGTTAAAGTGTGTTTCTTCCCGGGCGGTGGTAGTGCATGCCTTTAATCCCAGCACTCGGGAGGCAGAGGCAGGCAGATCTTTGTGAGTTCGAGGCCAGCCTGGTCTACAGAGCAAGATCCAGGAAAGGCACAAAGCTACACAGAGAAACCCTGTCTCAAAAAACCAAAAATAAAATAAAATAAGTAAAAATAAAGTGTGTTTCTTAGATGCAGCAGAAGGAGGGATCCTGTTTTCTCATCCATTCTGCTAGTCTTTTTATTGGGGAATTAACTGATGTTGAGAGACACCAATGAGCAGTGTTTATTGATTCCTGTTATTTTGTTGGTGTGGTAGTGGTGGTATATTTCACCACTTTGGGTTTGCTCACTGAGATTATTCACTTCCTGTGTTTTCGTGAGTGTGGTTAACCTCTTTAGGTTGAAGTTTTCTTTCTATTAACTTCTGTATGGCTGGATTTGTAGATAGATATTGCTTAAATTTGGCTTTATCATGGAATGTCTTATTTTCTCCATCTATCATGATTGAAACTTTTGCTGGGTATAGTAGTTTGACTGGCATCTGTGGTCTCTTAAAGTTGCTAGAACATCTTTCCAGGACCTTCTGGCCTTTAGAGTCTCCATTGAGAAATCAGGTGTTATTCTAATGAGCCTCTTTCCCTTACAACTTTTAATATTTTTTCTTTGTTCCGTACGGTAAGTGTTTTGATTATGATGTGCCAGTCTGTTTGGTCTTCTGTGTTCTCCTTGTACCTTCACAGGCACCTCCTTCTTTAGGATAGGGACATTTCCTTCTATGACTACATTGAGAATATTTCCGGTGCCTTTGACCTCTACTGTCTCCTTCCTCTGTTCCTATTATTCTTAGATTTGGTTTTTTATAGTGTCCCAGATTGCCTGGATGTTGTGTGGCAGGAGTTTTTCAGATTTAACATTTTCTTTGACAGAGGTCTCCTTTTCTTCCATCGTGTCTCCAATGCCTGAGATTCTGTCTTCCAGCTCTTGTGGTTTGTTGGTGAGACTTGTCTCTGAGGTTTCTGTTCAAGTTCCTAATGTTTGTATTTCCAGATTTCCTTCAGTTTGGGTTTTCTTTTCTTTTTTTAATTAATTTATTTATTTATTTTACACCCTGGCCACAGTTTCCCCTCCCTCCTCTCCCCGCACTCCCTCTCCCATCCCCCACTCTGTTCCCACCCCCCAATCTGCTCCCCCTCCATTTCTGGTTAGGAACAGACAGGTCTCCTGTGAACATCAACAAAACATGGCATGTCAAGTTGCAGTAAGACTAAGCTCCTCCCTATGTATTAAGGCTGGGTAAGGCAACCCAGTATGAGGAGTAGGGTCCCAAAAGCCAGTAAAAGAATTGGAGACAGCCCTGGTTCAGATTGGGTTTTCTTTCATGATTCTAGTTCCACTTTCACTGTTTGAACTGTTTTTTGTTTGTTCATTTTGTTTTGTTTTATTTCCTTCCACCATTTGTGTTTTCATATATTTCTTAAAGGGATTTATTCATTTCCTCTTTAAAGACCTCTATTATGTCTAGAAATGGTATTTTAAATTCTTTTTATTGTGTTTCGCTATATTGCAATACTCAGGGTCTACTGCAGTAGGATTACTGGGCTCTGATGAAGACATAATGTCCTGGCTCTTATTGATTTATTTTTATGCTGGTGTCTAGGCATTTGGGTTTGGGAGGATTGTATTTCTAAATGCTGGTATCTCATCTTTTCTTGTTGGCTGGGTGTTTTGTTCTTGGTTTCTGTTTCCCTCTCTGGTTCTTAGGAGAGTGTGGTGGCTGCGTTGCCTGGTGGGAAATTCCCCTGGGATCCTGATAGATGTGACCACCGGGGTTCCAGATAATATATGTTTCTAGGTATTGGAGCTGACAGGTAGGAATGGGGATGGGCTAGAAGTAGGGGGGGCGGTCCATAAGAGGGAGGGAAGCCCGGTGCTTCCCCCAATCTGCTTAGTCCCCTAGGCATGGGGTCAGAGTGTGGAGAGAGGCTGCAGCAGAAGGTCACTCCCAGGAAATGCCAGCCCGGGTTAGAGGGCTGGGATAAAGTGACTGCTGAGTGGTGGGGGGAAGATCTGTGTGGTCCACTGGAACGGGGTGCAGGACATGGGAAGGAAGGGAGGCCACTGAAGTGGTATGCTACAGAGCTGGGGATGTGTTAGCCGCTCTGCTTCCCAGGCTGGAGTGGCCTGTGGGTTCCTAGGAAGCACAAGCTGGAGGTGGGGTCTGGGACAAGGCAATGAGTGTGGGGAGGGAGGTTAGGAGGGAAGATCTGTGTGACACACTGGAGAAGAGGAAGGGGGTGGGGGGATAGGCTGCAGGTGGGCTGCTAAAAAACTGGGGGTGAGGCTGGGGAAGTGGATTTGGGGGAGTGGATTTGGAGGAATGGTGGAGATCTGCAGTTCGCCTACCTGCTTCCCTGGCCAGAGTCCAAAACAGTGATCTTCTAAGTGGTGTTTCAGCGGCTACACTGGGTGTGAACTGACGCCTACACACCCTTCCCCGCCTACCCCAAGCTCTCAGCTCCATAGCAGTCTGCAGAATGGAGTATGGGTAAAAATAATTAGCCTCACCCAGAGAGAAAGAGCACTTGCCCTGGCCTTGGCTACAAGGAGGGACCTGTATAAACCTTTAGAGTGCCCTGCCAATAAGAGTGCCCATTTGCCTGGAGGGGACTGGACCCCAGCGGGCAGTCTAACTGTGGAGGGGCATTAGGCTGGAGGTGAAAGGTCAGCCTTGCAGATTGCCCCATTGGACCCACCCATCTCAGCTAATACACATGCGCGCGCACACACACACACACACACACACACACACACACACACGCACGCACGCGCGCACACACACACACACACACACCACCAAGTGCAGCTGACTGTCCAGGGTGACGACAACACACACTGCTCGTTCACAAACCTCACAAAGCTGGCACTGCCCATGACCGCACAGGGACAGAATATTGGAAAATTTGTTCTGGGGACAGTCTGTTCCGTCCACAACTGTAATAGTTGAGTGGCAGGAAGGTGACCTTGGTGGGTTGGAGCCAAGGGGCACCACAAAGTCTCACCATGCAGCAGAGCTCCTGTGAGAGGTTTACTCGGGGGAGGTGCAGAGGCGGCCTCTGAGGGACAGCAGAAGGAAAGGGGGGGAGGGCTGGCATTTTATAAGGGGACATAGCGCAAGCATATGGTAGAGTGCTCTGCTTGGTGGCTGTGCAGCTACTTGTCACATCTTGGCTGCCGTTGACGATGTGTCCTGCTAGGTCCCTGAGAGCAGTAGGAGTAAACGACTGAAGGCTAACATTCCTCCCTTTTGGGTTTTTGTTGGTGGGGGGGGTGTTGGAGACAAGGTTTCTCTGTGGTGTTTTGGTGCCTGTCCTGGATCTCGCTTTGTAGACCAGGCTGGCCTAGAACTCACAGAGATCTGCCTAGCCCTGCCTCTCTAGTGCTGAGATTAAAGGCGTGTGCACCACCTCCTGGCCCTCCCTTTTGTTTATTATAAAAATGTGAGGAAATAGGAAGAGGTGGCTGGTGGAGCAGGAATGGGGGCCCGGTGTGCTCTAGACTGCTTCCTGCTTTCTAGGGGTGTTGGCATCTTTGAGGGACCTGAGAGCTGGGATGCTGGCCAAGTCCTGGGATAGCTGGCTGTTTCACTGCTGTCCAGGCTATAGCCCTCCGGTGCTAGGAAAGTACAGGTCTGGCTGAAGCAGTCTGTGAGGTTCGACCTCTTGGGGCTAGCCACTTTTGTTATAAATTATTATGCAGGGACTGGTGGGGGGGAGTATCCCTCATGTGCAAGGAACCATGCTGGCATGCTGGGCTTTTTGCTGCCCTTAATAAAGATGGCAGTGAGGTCATATGACCTGTCCGTTTTGACCTTAGGGAAGATAGCACCTGACCATGTGACTGCCCTTATTTAAGATGGTGCCTCTATCAAATATGGTGGCTGACCACGTGGTCATGTGGGAGTTTTGTTTGTTTTTGTCAAGACAAACTGAATAGATAAGGAACAGGTAAAGTGAAACAATTAAAAGTTAGTCAGAAACAAGTTAATGTGGCCATCTCTCAAGCCCCAGCAGGGCGGCAGTAGAGGAAAGGCGGGCTGCTGGAGGGAGGAGGGGCTTGGCTCTGAGCAGGGGCGGGGCAGCCGCTGGGGCAGGGGAAGGGACCCCACGCCAAAGTCCTGCATGCGGAACAGGAGGTCCTGGCAACAGAGTCAAGCGACAGAGAGAAAAGATTTAAGAGATATAATTATAGACAAGGATAGGAATTAGGAGGCAAGGGACAGGCAGAGAGAGTGAGCTTTGCCTGGAGGGCAATTTTACATGTCGCAGAAAGGAACCTGGCAACAGGGGATGATGTAATTGCTTAGCAGGGTCTGGATGAGCATGGGGGTGGGGTGTAGGTGCATTTTTCCACAACGGATGCAAGATAGTCAATGGACCACCATCACAGAGGCTATGGGCCGTGGAATTCAGAGGGCACAGGTCACCTCCATATGCCATCTCACAGGGCTGGGGGGGAGGGGCTAGGAGCCCGAAAGACACTTGGCACCCGCAAGCAAAATGAGACTGACCTCCAGCGTCCCAGAGAGTCAGCGAGAATGAACGGTACAAGATAGGATGGCCAATGGACCATCGTCACAATGGCTATGGGCTGTAGAGGGCATAGGCCTAAGGGGCTTAGAGCCCGAAAAACACGTGGTGCCAGCACCACGATCCAGAGATGAGCGAACCCTCAGTTGTGGAAAAATAGCCAAAAAAGGAGGCTTACCGAAAGGGGTGCTTACCGAAAGGGGTGCTTACCGAAAGGGGTGCTTACCGAGAGGGGTGCTTACCGATTTTGCCGGTGTTGAATGAAGTGAGTGTTGGAGGTTCCAGGGCCCCTAGTGTGTCTCAGACTGCCGGCAGGCAGGAGAAAATGTGCCAGGAGGACCCCTGCCGAGTCACTAGCACCGATGTTGCTTATTATTACTCAGGGACACAGCGGGTATCCCATGCATGCCGGGAACCATGCTGGCATGCTGGGCAGATGCAGCAGCTGGCAGGCAAGACGCTCCCTGCAGACATGGCGGCTGGGTAGCAGGTGGACAGTCACAACCCAGATGCTACATCCGCATGGAAATAGTTTATTATAATAGAGAGATGAAGAGAAGACAGGAAAGAGGGAGAGAAGGGGGGGGTCAAGGGGTGCACACCTTGTGGGAGTGGAGGGGGAGAGAGAGAGAAAGGGGAGGAGTTTTTCCTTAAGAGGCGTCTACATCAGGACGCAGGGTGGCCCTAAGGTGCGGGTCAGAATATTAACCACCTTGAAGCTGTCCAGGATGCAGATTTTGAGAACCTGGCAGGATGCTGGCAGAGCAGAAGATAAAGTTAAGAAGTTTAGTGAGGAAATGTTTTCTTCGGTCCTGGTAATTAAGGGAGGGGTGTCCCTAGACCAGGGGAAGGTGGAGGAGAGCCCACTCTTAGGAACAGGCAGCAGGTGGGGAAACGTAGGCTGTTGGTTGACAGTACTTATCTGGAGTTCATCTGATAGTGCATCTGACCTGTTCGAGGTGGATTCAAGTCGACTTCCTGGAGCTTACAAGAATTTGAATTTACAAAAGGAGTTAAGTTTCATTCACATTTGCATTACCACTGTTTGTAACCTGTACTGAAATCCACATTGTAGAAAAGGCAGTAAACTCATGCCTTTGAGTCACAGGGGACCCAAACATGATTCCAGTTCAAAGCATTAACAGTTTTCCCTCCATTCATGTATATAAATGTATATAGGTTAGACAGATGGTTTTAGCACAATAAGAAGCACTTTTAACTCTATACTTGAAAAACAACCAAAGGTAATTTAAAATCTTGAGCTTGTGACTGTGATAACAGTAGTGATACTCTGTCAGAGCTGGATAAACAGTTTACCAGAATCCCACTGATTAATCTTAAAACTATGAACTTTTAGAGTGTTCACATAACAGTGAGAGAAAGAAATCTGAAACTTTTCATTCTTTTATATACCTCAAATCACTTTCTTCTTATCACCACTTAAGCATTTTCATCCTCAGACCTTTATGACTTGCATTTACACCCTTAATAACTTGCATTTATGCACCTTAAGTCACTTTCTTAGACCCTAAAACATTCTTAGATCCTCACATCCTAAGCTTTCATATCTTCACATAAGCTTTACACCTTTTTTGACTCTAAAACATTTTTTTTTAGATCCTCAACTTAAGCTTTCATATCTTCACATAAACTCTACACCTTAAAACACCTTCTTCTAATTCACCAAGAAATACAGGTGGTTGATTACTGAGAACAATCAATGTAGAGTGAGTTCCTTTTAATAAAGGAAAGGTAAGAAAGTTACACTGAAATCTGTTCTGTGAGTTCATCTCTTTTCTGAGTCTGGTAATGAGGTGAACTGTGTCTAGACTTAGTAGTAGCTCTAGGGGGAGAGGCTTGTAGCCTGAGTTTTGCACACAAAGAGAACTGAGAAGGCAGCTGAAGCCCTGGTTGCTGCTGTAAAGCTGACAAAGCCACCACTAGCCTGGCCATCAGACAGCGTCAGAGTTCTGAGAAGAACGAATTTTGCTTGAGTTAGTAGAAGTGCAGACCAAGCAGTTCCAGAATCGATTAAAAATGACAGAGGTTTACTGGTTACCTAGACAGCTACCCCAGGGTCCTCCATGGTCATTGGGGACAGAGGTCTCAGGGTAGCACCAGTCTTCAGCTGCCAGGCCCAGAAGACCTGACAGACTTTCCTGGGGAGTAGAAACTTGTGGGGGGACCAGTCTACCTTGTCTAGACGAAGTGTGGCAATCGATTCCCAGTGTTCTATTGTCCACAGTCTAGAGAGGGTCTTGGCAGCAGCTGAGGTAAAAGGCAGGTTTTTGCCCAGTTCCAGGTGGAGGATTTTCTGTGCCCATCCATCTTCTTGGAGGAGATAGGGGTGCTGCCAGGAGCTGGCATGTCTATCATGAAAAGCTTTTTTATTAAACATTTTAAATGCCATATTCTGCAATCTCCAAAGCATTTGAGAACTATCTATTAGGAACATCTGAATTGACAAACCTTGTTTCTTGTTGCTTGCTTTAATCTTAACTTTGAGAACATATACAGGGAACTAAGTAAGGCTTATCCCTGCAATTAACTTATATTAGGACTTAGCATGACTACAATTAAAGAACTTGATCATTTATAAGATGACTACTAACTTGTGTTCCTTAACAGTTTATGGTAAGTTAGCACTTTTCATAAGACTAGGATTTTTACATTCCATTCCTGTCAGGTTTAGCCTTAAAAATAATGATTTTGAATTGAAGCTCTTGTAATATCAAAATAAAACTTTTTAATTAGAGATAATGAGTTCAGTAAAGAAACCAAAATAGCTATTCTGTGGGTAAAAACAGAACAAGTTTGTACCAAACTAAGGCTGTCTCCTGAGAAGGCTAGGAATAGTTGAAATAAACAATAAACAGTACTGTTTGCAGAGCTGGCTACCACGTGGAAAGGCATGAGCCACAGCCATGCTACCTGGTAGCAGAGCTTTATTAGGAGGGTGGGAGGGGAAGACAAGAGAACCAGGCCTGGGAAAGGAGCGTGTGCAGTGAGAGGGAATGATGGTCGGGGAGAGACAGAACAGAACAGAGAGAGGGTGGGGTCTGCGTCCGGCCTTTTAAGAGTTCCCGGTGAACATGTGCAGGCGGACTTAAGGAGCTACACCACACATGCGCTGATTGCACGTAGTCACCAGCGCACACTGATGACATAAGACGCAAGATCCTTTGCTTAACTCCTGAGCTGCACACGTGTGGTAATGCAGCTGGAGTAAGGGCAGGATTCCAACAATAGTGACAGGGGAAAGATCCCCAGGGCCAAATGGGAACAGGAGAAAGGGGGCTTGTGAGTTGGGGTGTGGCCCATGAGCAGGGACTGGGGGGCCCAGAGTCCAGCACTGCCCTTGACAAGCCATGGGGGCCCTGCCCAAATGCCCAACTCTGGGAAAAGGACGCTCTCGGGGAACCAGAAACTCCATTACAGAATACATATCTTGTTTATCTAATACCTTATTTACCAAACATATGTTGTCACTTATCTAAGTTCCCTAGAAGCTTGATGTTGAACACTTGGTAAAGACACAAGTACTTAGGTGTAAATCTCTGAGTCAGCTTTTTTAATCTGAATAGATCTTTATAACCTTAAATTTTTATCACCATATAGAATATATTCTAAATCAGAGTTGAATCACATACAGTTCGTTGTAACAAATCTAACCTTACATTTCTGTCATCATACAACAGTCCATACCAATCAGAAATATTTGAGACTTGTTGCTTTCTTAGTCTAAAAGCAGATACAATGAACAGAGAGCTCATTAGGACTAAGAAGTGTCACATGATAGGTACCCTTTGTAAAGATGGTTGCCTGTCACATGACTGCCTACATCATGATGAGGCCACCAGCCAAGATGGAGGAGAGCCATGTGGTTGCTGTTTAAAATATGTTTTCTTAAACAGTTACATCTAAGTTACATGCACATATATGCACTGAATCCAAGTTACATACATATACACGCAGAGTTAAATCCAGCATACATTTACACATATAGAGTTAAATCTAAGTCACACACACACACACACACACACACACACACACACACACACACATTAAACAGGAGTTGAATTAAGGGAAAACAGGTGTGCTGAGCAAGACGAAGCTGGCTTCTCCATCTCTGACTCCCATGCTGCAGCAAACATAGACAGGACATTTAGGGATGGAGAGCAGACAGACACAAGCAGACCTTGGAGCAAAGAAAATGAAGAATTCTTTCTCGCTTCCCCAACTGTCTGGTCCAAGGTATACTGAGGCCAGATTTGATTTGAAAGGAGCAGTCAGTGGGTCTCCAAAAGACATCCCAATGGGGAGCTTGGAGGTATAGTGGTAGGCTCAGTTCCCATGAGTGAGGTAGAGGAAGGAGATCCAAAGGCCTGGGTATACTGGCAGCACAGGCATCCAGGGAGGATCAGATTAAGTGGGCATAAGCTGTTCAGCACATCACCCTGCAAGAATAGGGGCCACGGGGCTCTGACCCAAGAGAGACACAGTCACCTGGTACCAGGACTTCGAGAGAAGTCAGAAGGCGAGGGGAGGACTGTGCTCAAGAGACCAAGTCTCACCTCCAGGGGAATGGTCAGAGGTGGGTGGCCCCACCGGAGACCCCATTGCGTGTATTGAATGAAAGGCAGTCATCGGTGAACGAGAAAGCAGATTTGTTACAGGTGGAAGAGCGGATCTAGAGCAGGCAGGCAGGGTCCCAGCGTGAAGTGGGCACCTTTGGTGGCCCTGCCAAGGTCTGCCACTAAGCAAACACGCCACATGCAACAGAGCTAGTGCAAGAGGTTTGCTGGGGGAGGGGAGAGCAGAAGGGTGAAAGGCCGCATCAGAGTGGGCATTGAGAGAGGCAGGCAGACAAGATGAAGAGGAGCGAGAGAGACAAGAGGAGGCAAAGAGAGCGAGCTCTGCCTGGGGACACTTTTTTTTTTTTTTGGTTTTTCGAGACAGGGTTTCTCTGTGTAGCTTTGCGCCATTCCTGGAGCTCACTTGGTAGCCCAGGCTGGCCTCGAACTCACAGAGATCCGCCTGGCTCTGCCTCCCGAGTGCTGGGATTAAAGGCGTGCGCCACCAACGCCCGGCTTTTTTTTTTTTTTTTTTTCCTGGGGACACTTTTAAAGAGTGCATATGTCACATAGCTGATGATGGGAAGGGACCTGGTGACAGGTGATGATGTACCTGTTCTGGCTGCAGAAACCAACACTGGAACTCTTTAGTGAAAGAAGCGGGGTTAGACACATAAGATCCCAGTTTTCTTCCTGTTTGAGAGAGTTCACTTAATGAAAAGGGGACATGCACCTTAACAGGCCTTATAACTAACAGGAGCTGAGAGGGAGAACAGGAAGAACAAAGGGAAGGCTTGAAAGGAAGATAAGAGAAAGCTTGGGCATTGGGATATAGGGTGGCAGTAAGCAGCCATTTGGATTGGTATCTAAGGGGTATTGGGACCAGATTTGACTGCAAAGGCAGATAAGTTAAGCCCTTAAGTCAGGTGCTAGGTGTAGAGGTCTGAAGTTTTCCAGGAGGCATCCCAGGGGGAAGCTTGGAGGTATGGTGGAGGACACAGTTCCCATGAGTGAGGTAGAGGAAGGAGATCCAAAGGCCTGGATGTCCTGGCAGCCCAGGGGTCCAGGGAGGACTGGACTGAGTGGGCACAAGCTGCTCATTATGCTGTCATGCAAGAGCAGGGGCCACGGGCTCTGAGCCCAAGGGAGACACAGTCGCCTGGTACCAGGACTTCCAGAGAAGTCAGAAGGTGAGGGGAGGACTGTGCTCAAGAGACAAAGCCTCACTCATGGGAAATGACCAGAGGTGAGTGTCGGGAAAAGGGTCATCCGTAGCCTTAAAGACCATGGCTGGGAGTTCCTCCACCTCCAAGAATACCAGAGGAGTGCCAGACGCTCACTGGTCATTCCCATGGATCCAGGGAAGCATTTATGCTGACCAGGAGAAGGGGGACTTACCAGTTGTTGCCAGAGTTGGGTGAAGTGCTCAGCGATTGTTAGTCTTAGGAAAGTGAGTCTGTCCCAAGTAGACTGGGTCCAGGGTCCCAGTGTGTCTCAGACTGCTGGTGGGCAGAAAGAGCCACCAGGAGAGCCTGATAGAGTCTCAGTACCAATGTAATAGTTTAGCTGTGGAAGGCGATCTTAGCAGGTTGGAGCCAAGGAGCCCCACAATGTCTCACCATGCAGCAGAGCTCCTGTGAGAGGTTTACTGGGGGGAGGTGCAGAGGCGGCCTCTGAGGGACAGCAGAAGGAAAGGGGAGGTGGGGAGGGAAGGATTTGCCTTTTATAAGGGGATATAGCGCATGTACGTGGTGAGAGTGCTCTACTTGGTGGCTGTGGTAGCTACTTGTCACATCTTGGCTGCTGCTGATGACGTGTCCTGCTAGGTCCCTGAGAGCGGGCCAGTGTAAATGCCTGAATGTTAACAATAACAATAAATGTGGGCAGCATTTGGTAAATGCCCTAGGACCCTGTAACTTATACCTGGCATGAGAAGAGGGGAGGTCTCGGCCTCCACACTTGAGTTGTTGACCGCTTGGGGCCTTGGACTCTCTGATAGCCTGTGGGCCTTCTTTATTTTGTTTTGAGGCAAGGTCCGGCTAGAGAGCCCCAGCTGACCTTGAATTTAAAATGACCATCTGGTCTCAGCCTTCCAAGTGGTGGGATTAGAGGTGCGCACTCTGAGCATCGTGCTATCAAGTTTATAGAATAAAGCCAGGTGGTGGCGGCGGTGGTGGCAGTGCACGCCTTTAATCTTAGCACTGGGAAGGCAGCTCTCTGAGGTCAGGCCAGCCTGTCTACACTAGTTCCAGGAGAGCCAGGGCTACCAAAAAACCCTGACTCAGAAACAAAACAAAATAAATACATAAAGTTAATGCACAGCGGTCAGAGAATACAAGCTTTGCTGAAATGTAGGACTCAGAATTGCTGCTTTTTTGTTGTCGGTTGTTTTTCACTCTTTTGGGGGGCCTGCTACCCAGCTCCCCAATAAACCACACATAGAGGCTCATTACTATAAATGCCCGACCTTAGCTTGGCTTATTTCTAGCCAGCTTTTCTTGTCTACCTTTTGCCTCGGGGCTTTTCCCTTTTCTTACTTCTGTAATTTTACTTTAGCTCTTACTCCATGGCTGGCTGTGGCTGAGTGGCTGGGTGGCTGGGTGGCTGGGTGGCTGGGTGGCTGGGTGGCTGGCCCCTGATATCCTCATCCTTGATTCCTCTTGCTCTTTCTTCTTTTCTTCCCAGATTTCTCCTCCTATTTATTCTCTCTGCCAGCCCGCCCTACCTATCTTTCTCCTTCCTCACTATTAGCTAGTCAGCTCTTTTTTAGACCATCAGGTGTTTAGACAGGCACAGTAACACAGCTTCACAGAGTTAAACAAATGCAACATAAAAGAATGCAACACATCACTGCATCATTAAACAAATGTTCCACAGCATAAACAAAAGTAACACATCTTAAAGTAATATTCTACAACACTCTCTATGTGGTTTTACTTTTTATTTTAAAGGTGATTTTGAGACAAGGTCTCACCTTGTGTCTCTGACAGGCATGTAATCACTACATGGCTTGGGTTAGCCTCAAATTTACATGATACTGGTGCCCCAGCCTCCTGAGTCCCACAGGATTATAAGCCTGAGGCACCATGCTCTGTTTGCTTCTCTTTAACACATTCAATAGCAAGTTCCAGCAACAGGTCTAATGTTTAACACGATTTAGAAGGAACAACAAGCAACCACAAAGAGATACGGGGCTGCGGTGTGAGAGTCATGGTCCTATGTTCTTTTGCCTCCCCTTGTAATAGGTGATTCCAAATTTCAATTCAGCAAACTGGGCGTGGTGCTGCACACCTTTGACCCTCACACTCTGGAGGGAGAGGAAGACAGATCTCTGTGAGTTGGAGGTCAGCCTGGCCTTCATATCAACTTCTAGGACAGCAAGGAAGGGCTACATAGTGAGGCCAATGTTAGGATTCTGCCGCTCCTCCAGCTGCATGACGGCACATGCGCAGTTCAGGAGTTAAGCAAGGGGTCTTATGTTTTACATCATCTGTGTGCTGCATGATTATGTAATACATGCTGTGTGGTCACATAACCTGCGCATGAGTGGCATAGCCCTGTAAGCCCACATGCGCATGTGCAGAGAAATCCTTAAAAAGCCTGACAGAGACCCCTCCCCTCTCTCCTGTTCTCTCCTCCTCCCCCCCTTCCCTTCTCCTCAGGTGTCTTCCACAGGCCTGGTCGCTCTCTTCTGTACCCCTCCCCCACAATGTAGCTCTGATACTGGGTTTTGTCGTGCCTCATTGACCTTTCCTCACAGAGTAAAAACACCGTATTTAAAACCAATAGCCCTCTTCCAAAACCATAAAATATAAAATAAATTTCAGTTTGGGGTTATGTGTCCCACTTTTACAAAGAAAGGAAGTGTGGCTCAGAGAATCCAGCCAAACTACAAAGCCAGGGGTTCACATCCACAGAGTTCTGGCTCAGAACAGAACAACACCACATTCAGCAGTATGGCACTCTACAAACCAAAATGGCCATACAGTACTCCAGGATGCCCAGGGTTCCTACCTCTGGGGCTCACCTGTGTCTGCAGGCTAAAAGGTCTGAGCACAGCCCTGGAAAGAGACCCCAGCATGTGGTCCTGGTCCTGAACTGTGTGGATTAACATGTCAATGATTGCTGAGACTGTGGCCAAATTCCTGGAACACTCACTAGAGTCTAGAGTCCAGGCCCCTGGGGGGTTGTGGAAGATTAACTCACTCAAGGAAGAACTTCCTGGCTGTGCACACAGAGAAACCTGCAGGGGCCTCACCGAGATTGACATCACCCCCAATACCTGCTTTCTCAAAAACAAAGAGAAAAGGATGCATGGGCACGCACCCCCGCCCACTTCCTAAACCAGCTGCCTCACACACACTAATTTGTTAGCCTCCGTGTGTTCTCTGCAACCTTTGGGCATGGAATGTCTTTCTCTGCAGGGCTGTGGCTGCTGAGAGCCTGAGACCTGCAAGACTTTCATTTTTTTCATGGCTTCCTGAACAAATCACCTCACACTCAGAGCTGACAATGTTGATCTTTTGAAACTGGGTGTCAGAAGTCTCAAGTGGGTGAGCAGGGTTCTGTCCTTCTGGAGGCTAAGGGGAGAATCCCCTTCCTGGCCCCTGGGCTTCTGGCCGCTTCCTCACTCCCTGGCCCCAGTGTCAGCTGACCTCCTCAGCTGACCTCCTCCCCTCCTCGTGTCTTCTGCTTGGCCTTACGTTGGGTTCACCTGAACAGTACATACTGACCTCTTCGTGTTAGGATCCTAATCGCATCTGCCATTCCTGGCTAACAGAGGCCACAGGTTCCACGGATTAGCACGGAGCCTTCTTTGGGCGACTGTCAGCAACAGTCTGAGGCAGGCTCCTCCCCTGCCTCCAAGCGAGCTTGCTGCGGGCTCTTTGCTGGGAATTGCCAGGGCTCCGTGTTCTGATCCAGGCAGCGTGACTGGTGCCCTCAGCTCACTTCCTACCGTTCCTCAGCTCTGCTGAGACAGCAAACCACTACGGTTATTTTCACTAGAGGCTCCATTCCTCAGTAGACAGGAATCTTGGGGGACTTCAGGAGGGGAGGGTTGATTTGGGCTCACCATTTGAGGTTACAGTTACAGCAGGGAAAGGGAAATGTTTCTGCACCCCATAAGCCTCTCCACTGACGCAGCAATCCAAATCAGACCAAAGGAGACTAAATTGAGAAAAAGCCCATGTTTAATGGGTAAAATGCTCCCAGATGAGTTTCCAAACCCCCAGAGAGGAGCCGGGGAAAGAGAGACGGAAAAAGCAGGTGTCTATTTTCCGGGATGCAGTTTGAATACCCTGTGGAGTGGTCTTGAGCATCTCGGGGGAGGAGCCCTGTTTGGCAGGACTTTCTGAGATGAGGCAGGGTTTGAGGAGAGAGATGGGGGAGGGGGGCTGAGGTGGAGCTTCCACCAGAACATTCCAGACTCTTTGGGTATGGGGGTGCCAGGGGCTGAGGTGGAGCTTCCACCAGAACAGAAAGCACAGGCAAGAGTCGCGCTATGCTTGCAGTCAGGAAGCAGGGAGGTGATGCCGACATTCAGCTCCTTTCCCCCTTTTTCTGCAGACTAGGACTCAAGCCCTGCAGTGGCACCACCCCATTTAGAGTGGGTTTTACCCCCTCAGTTAACCCAACCTAGAAAACCCCCTAGAGGCTTGTCTTCTGGTTCACTCCAGATCCTGGTTCACTCCAGATGCCAGTGGTTGACAAACCACAACAGGTAGATACTTAAGACCCTCGAGCCTGGCCTGAGCCCAAGGTGTTGTGTCTCCTTTGACTCCAAGGAAGCATTTCCGCCCTGGTCCCAACAAATTGTGAGCGTGTCTGATTTTCCCGAGAAACAATTAAACTCTCAGCTCCTGGGATTGGCCTGTACTTGTTTTTCATTAAAGAAAGCCTCCACTCTGAACAATCTTTATTTAAGCCTTTCTTTAGATCTAGGCTGGAGGTGGCTGATATGCTAAGACCAGAAGTTGTAAGACCAGTTTGAATACTTCCTAAGTCTTGCATGAATGGTCTTGCACCTTTCTAAGGGGTGTGTGTGTGTGTGTGTGTGTGTGTGTGTGTGTGTGTGCGTGCATGCGTGAGTGGTTCTCTTTGGGGATTGCCTAAGACCATTGGAAAACTCAGATATTTACATTATGATCATAACAGTAGCAAAATCACAGTTATGAAATAGCAACAATAATAATTTTATGGTCGGGAAGACCACCACATGAGGAACTGTGTTAAAGGGCCACAGCTTTAGGAAGGTTGAAAACCACTTTTCTAGACCAAGATAAAAGTGGCCAGGAAAATGAATAAGACAGTCCAGATTGCAAACAAACATTTCCCCTTGGCTGGGAAGCTGGCTCAGCAGGTAAAGTGCCCACCACACAGTATGAGGGAGGACCTGCATTGGATCCCTAGAATCCAGGTGGGCACAGGTGTAAGCCAGTGCTGGGTGGTCCCCTGCAACTTGCTGGCCAGCCAGCCAGCCAAGCCCTAACAATTGTCAACCCCAGGTCCCAGGTCTTGGTGAGCGACACTTTCCAAAATCACAAGGTAAGCACTGGGGAGATGACTCAGTGTAATAAAGGGTCACTATGAAAGAGTGAGGATTTGATTTGGGTCCCAGCACCCATGTAGAAAGCCAGCATGGTGGCACTCACCCACAACCCCCAGTTCCAGGGACGTGCAGACAGGCGGATCCCTGGAACTTGCTGGCCAGCAGGCCTGAGTAAGGGAGCTCCACATTCAGTGAGAGCCCCTATCTCAAAAAAGTCAGGTGGAAAGTGATGAAGAGTGATACCTGGTGTTGACCTCTGACCTGTACATACATGCATACACATTTGCACATGCACCCTCACCCACAAGAGCATATAAACAACACACACACACACACACACACACACACACACACACACACAAAAGTGAAGGTATGTTAGTTACATGGCGGCGCTCTTACCCTGCGAGGAAATGTCACGAACCACAACAGAATCCACTAACAAGAGTTTTATTAAGATAAGAGAAAAAGCCCGGGGCGATGGTGGCGCACGCCTTTAATCCCAGCACTCAGGAGGCAGAGCCAGGCGGATCTCTGTGAGTTCGAGGCCAGCCTGGGCTACCAAGTGAGCTCCAGGAAAGGCGCAAAGCTACACAGAGAAACCCTGTCTCGAAAAACCAAAAAAAAAAAAAAAGATAAAAGGACAGGGGTGCTCAGGCCCTGAGGAATGACACCTGAGGTTGACCTCTGGCCTATTCATGCATGCTCACTCAAGTACATGCACACTGACTCTCTCTCTCTCTCTCTCTCTCCTCATCAATTATAAACCTTCACAGGAAACCTTGCTCCAGCCCATCATGACACTCTAGCCACCTGAGCAGGAATCAGAATTTCACAGGGGAAGCCTCACCTCGAGACATACCTGAATTGACACAAGGAGCCAACAATGCTGATTGGCAGTCAGCGTGAATAGTGCCAGGCAGGCCGGGGAGTTTGGTCTATATGCCTGCCCACTCTTTGTTCAGACTGCTATAACAGACACTATGGGCTGAGTAACTTACAAATAGTACAAATTTATTGCTTACTGTTAAGGAGCCTAGAAATCCAAGAATATGGCACTATCAGATTTCACGACTGCCGGGGGCTGCTTTCTGACTCACCTTCTTGCTGTATCCTCACATGGTGAAGGGTTGAGTTCCTAGGGTCTTACTATAAGGATACCAGTCCCATATGAGGGCTTTGCTCCCATGAGATAATGACTTCCCAAAGGCCCCCTTCCTCACTCATCTTCACTGGGGAGGCTGAGAATTTCAACCTATGTGTGGAGAGGACACCAACTCCCAGGCCTAGCACCTGCCATGCAGGCAGGTTACAGCCAGCTGACCCTCTGAGACAGGGACCACAGCCAGAGTGACACCTTTGACTTCAGCAGCTGGCAAGACAATGGAGGCATTAGGTGAGTTCCTCAAATTGGGAGGTCTCTGTTCTTGCCTGGAGCAAACAGCAGATGCCTTACCCAGGTTCTATGAAAGTGTAAACCAAGGCTGCCACCTGTCCTCTCCTTTTATTGTACTGAGGGCCCCAGGGGTACTCTGGAGCCTTGTGCCTCAAGGGAACCAGAATAAAGGGTTGCCTTGTGTACAGGTGTGGGTTGAGCTGGGAGGGATAATGCTGCCTTCTTCTCTACTCTGGCTGTGGCCCAGCTTTCCCTCTCCACCACCTGGCCTGCCTGGAGACCCAGGGGAAGGCTACAGATACCACAGTAAGCTTCTGAGACGGCTCAAATGCTGTCCCTCTGGAAACTGAAAAGCCTCCATAACACCAACAGGTTGTCCTTGAGCAGCTGCCCCTCCATAGCTGGGCACCACGCGACCAAACACATGAGCCTACAGGATTTCTCACACTCAGACCATGACAAAGGGGATTTTCCCAATGAACTGGAAGCTGCTCAAGGCTACAAAGTCATACTTACAGAC
This sequence comes from Peromyscus leucopus, assembly GCF_004664715.2. Lineage (NCBI taxonomy): Eukaryota > Metazoa > Chordata > Mammalia > Rodentia > Cricetidae > Peromyscus > Peromyscus leucopus. The sequence continues at coordinate 19,812,720 of NC_051064.1, read as the reverse complement.
TTCAAGGATGGAAAGACATTGACCTCTGATTTAGCAAATGCAAGCATATTTCCAGCAAACAATTCATTTATTTCAAGAATGTCCAGGGGCTGGGGACATAGCTCACTCGGTAAAGTGCTTGTCACAAATATGAGCTCAGTCCCCATGGTGGTGTACCTGGAATCCCAGGACAGGGGAAGCCGAGACAGGAGGGTCCTTGAAGTGCTCACATGTCAGTCTAGCAGAGCTTCAAGCTCAGTGAGAGAGCCTGCCTAAAAAAATAAAATAAAAGAGTAGATATCAAATAAGGAAGACACCTGACTTTGACTTCTGGTCTACATTATCACATTCTCATTCTCTCTCTCTCTCTCTCTCTCTCTCTCTCTCTCTCTCTCTCTCTCTCAGAAAAGGAGTACCTACCTTGAGAGTAGCCTGGTTTGCTTAGTTTAGTTTTCCTCTGTTCAGCACAGCTGGATGGAAACAAAAATCTAGAACTGCCTGTCCCCCAAGGGAGCGCTGATTCTTTTCCCTCCTTATTACTGGGGGTAGAGTAGTGGCCTAGTATGTTGAGGAGAGACTGTAGTTGTGCTTACTCTGTAGGGGGTTCCACGTAGCTCAGGCCAAGAAGGCTGGTCCCATGAGGAAGCTGAGCTCTTATAGGCCCAGTGACCAGCACTAAGCAAGCAGGTGAGACACATCTCCAAACACCTGAGCACAGCTCATGACTGACGCCTTTGTACCAAGTGCCTGGGGGTAACATGAGGGACGCCAGGATGCTACTCCAATGGTAACAGCCTTGATAATAACCATAATAGGCTGGCACCAATAATAATAGGTCACAGGTGTCCGGCATTACACCAGTAGTAACAGCCTCGATAATAACCACACCACTTGTATTGGCTGGCACCAATAACAATAGGTGACAGGTGCCCAGCATTGTGACAGCTCTCTAAGTCTTACTTTTTAGACTCCCCACTGAATCCCCGCTACCACAGAACAGTTTTATTGTTACTTCCAATGGTCACCATTTGATAAGCATTACTGTGTAATAAGCCTTACTGTCCTTTTCTCATTTTCCACAAACAGCCCTGAATACCAGGCTGAATACCATTATCTACATTTCAAATGAAGATCAGTAAAATTATGAAGTATGACGGGATCATCCTACTGTCAGAAATCAAAGCTAGGTCTGGCCTTCTTCTGAGGCTTCTGAGCTTCCTTCTGCTCCTCATGGCCTCTCTGGGATCTCAGAGGCTCAAAGCTCTCCTTCTTGCTGTTGAAGGGAGGTAGAACATACGGGCACCAATCAAAACAGCTCTCCCACACGTGCCCTTGACCCAGTCAAAGGGATCTGCGTCATCACACACCTCACTTCACCTGGGGCTAATCTAGCCAGGAACAAAACTTCAAAATAAGGCTGTGCCCCATAATGTCCTAGTGTATGAATTCCCAAGGGAGTGTCCCTGTCTTTCCCACAGTTTGTGGCCACTTCCTACCCAGTCAGGCTGACTGAGTACCTGTTAGCCATCTAGCACCCACTTCCTTCTTACCAAGGCCACTTTCCAGCCCCATGCCTCTTCCGCCTGGTTAGATTAATGTGCAAAACGATGAAGCCAAAGGACTCACCAACTCCTGCAAATGAGAAACCAATGAATCACTGCCCCCCAGCCCATGGAGGGCTTAGTTAATTTCACTTAAAACTCTAATAGAAGCCTGAAAATGTAGCTCAGCTGGTAGATGGCTTGCCTGGCATGCATGAAGCTACAGGTTCAATCCCCAGAATTGCATAAACAAAGTGTGGTAGACATCTGGAATCCCAGCACTCAGGAGGCTGAGGCATGAAGATCTGAAGCTCAATTCTCTCCTTTGCCTTATAACCAGTAGAGTTCACATGGACTCTCAGAAACTGAACAAAAGAAAGGAAGGAGAAAAGAAAGGAAGGAGAGAGGGAAGGAGAAAAGATACACAACTATTTTTATTTTGGTTTGATTGTTTGAGAGAGGATTTTTCTGTGTAACAGCCCTGGCTGTCCTAGAACTCACTTTGTAGACCAGGCTGGCCTCAAACTCAGAGATCTACCTTCCTCTGCCTCCCGAGTGCTGGGATTAAAGGTGAGTGCCACACCACCTGGCCCACAACTATGTCTTTAAAAAAGCTTTTTTTTTAAAGACACGAACTTTCTATGTAGACCAGGCTGGACTGGAACTCATAGCCTTCAGAGTGCTGGGATCAAAGGCATGTGCCACCACATCCAGCTACAAATGTGTCTTATAAAAGCAATGACACATGATAAAGGATGTATCCTGAACTAAAACTGTGAGTGATGGATTATTCACATTTGTGAGAACATGGAAACCTGGAACAATATGAATTTAAAATAGCGTGTCACCTTATAGCTACAAATCCCTCCTGATAATTGTAGAAATGTAACCAAAATGTAAAAGAAAATACAAATGAGTTTTGTATTGCTTCTGGATAGAGAAAGACCACATAAGCATAAAAGCTCCAGGGAAACCACTAAGTACATAACTGCATAGCTAATCGGCACAACCTTAAAACTCTAAAAAAAAAAAAAACCCAGGAAATAAAAACCTGCACACTTGTGCAGTTCCCTTCTTAATATATAGTCAGAGCACTGGAGAAAAGTTCAAGTTCAAGGCACACCAAATGTGCCAGAATACCCCTCCATACTCTCAACTCGGTTTGGCTAGGGTGTTAGGGCTTGACATAAGGGACCCCATTTTGGTTCTGACACCTCACAAGTTGCCTATCTTTTGGACACCTTTTAATTTAAATCCCTTCATGTATCAGAGCTATTCACCAAGTATTAACCAACCATATATGGTGTTAGCAATATGTTTTTGGTTCTCATTTAGTTTCTCATTTTAACTGTTACTTTTGATGTGTAAAGGATCTTTTTAATTATATATTTGAATTGACAATAGTTCTTTATAGTTCCCTTTCACTATCATATCTTCTGCACTTTTTTCTTTTCTTTTTTGTCCAAGGAAGGGTTTCTCTATGTAACCCTGGCTGACCTGAAACTCACTTGTAGACCAAGCTGGCCTGAAACTCAGAGAGATCCTCCTGCCTCTGCCTCTGGAGCGCTTTAGAGTTTGCCTTGTAAACAGAGTGTAGGGAATCACAAGTCTGAGGTCAGTTGGCTACGTAGTGAGTTCAAGGCCAGCCTGAGTTACTTAGCAATGACACTCAGAAAGGTGTGCCTGCATCAACAGTGAAGTGAGGAAGTGTTGAAATAAAAGGTGAATTCATTTGGGATATTCTGAGATTTGTAGATTGGCTTGAGAATGTTCCTCTTTTCCACACTGGGTCTTCCCATCCCCTAAGACCTGCCTCCTGTGTACTTAAGGCACTCAAGCCCCACCCACGCAAGACAGACTCATAAAGACTTCCTTTCGCTCTGTTCTGTTTTCTTCATCAGTTATGTATATTTTTAGACATTCTGTTTTACTTATGATATTGGGATAGAACATATGTTCTAATTGACACTGTTAATATCTAAAAGGCTCTTTATTTTAAAAAATGTATTTCGTATCTGTGTTCTTTGTTAAACTTTAGTATTTCTAAAAGTTTTTTAAATTATTCTCTTGGTATACATTCATGCCATCCTCAAATGAAGCCATTTTGACTATTTCTCTCCAGTCTTATCCTATTTAACAAACTTTTGTTAAAAGGAACCAAAGAATTCTCATTCTCTCTCCCCCCCACCCCGTGTGTGTGTGTGTGTGTGTGTGTGTGTGTGTGTGTGTGTGTGTGTGTGTCTGTCTGTCTGTCTGTCTGTCATGCAAGTACACAGAGACCAGAGGGATGACACTGGGTGTCCTTCTCTGTCACTCTCCACCTTATTCTCTTGAGACGGGCTCTCTTGCTGAGCGGAGCTGGGCTGGCAGGCGGCAAGCTCCTGCAGCCACCTGTTTCCGCCCCACACGTGCTGGGATTACAGACACACTCATAGCCGTGCCTAGTTCTTCCATGTGGGGGCCTAGGGATTTGAACTCTGGTCCTTGTGCTTGAACAGCAAGTGCTCTAACCTCTGAGCCATCTCCCTAGCACCGACAACAATCTAGTTCGCTGTACTGATAGCACGTTTAGAATACAGAAATATCAGGGATGTTTCAACGTGACTATCACACAGTATTGACTGAGGTTTCCAGTTCGTGGGCATGGTCTCACATACAACTTTTCGGTATTAAAATAATCAGTGGATTTTCAAATAAGGTTGAGTGCATGAACAGACTTTTTGCCTCTGCATTCCTAGAACGAATTTCACCTGATAGTGGTACTTTCTTTGAAGTATGTGGCTAGCTTGTCAAAACATTGTCTCATATTCTTCATCACGCCTTTACGTAAGATTGGGATTGAGGACTTGTATGTGCTTTTGCTCTCTCTTCTCCTGTGACCGTTTGTGCTGTGTGGCTTGTTTTAGGAAAATGCTTATGTTGTAATGATTTAATCCCCTTTATTTCCAGTCTCATATTTCAGGCTTTCAGTTGCTCATGGTCAAAAAAAAGTGAGTCTAGTACAGTAAAATATTTTGGGAAAGACCATGGTCACATGACTTTCATTACATTCAGTAGACTTAGAGTTGTTCAAATGGACCTTGTCACTGTTGTCAATCTCCTATGCCTGATTTATCAGCTCTGTCACAGATACCTCTGCACAGGAAGTCCCATCCACAAGAGTCGTTACTCTGTAGCTTCAGGTTTCCATGTATTCAGTCTTTGCCTTTCTATGCAGAGAGTGGGAAACACAAAAACAAAAAACTACTTTATAATAGTAACCCTAGTGAGCTAGGTGATGGAAACCCTGGCAGTTTTTCTTTCCCTTATTTTTATAATGTTATTTTTATAGCAAAATGTTTCAAATACATGCCATTAAAAGAGACTTCTGGAGGGTGAGAGAGGCGGCTGAGCCATTAAAGGCTCACAACCAAAAGCAACTTCTAGAGAAATTAATAGTGACCACTGCGAAGGGGAAATGAGGTATACTTCCTGTTCTTTGTCCTCTCGTAAATCTCTTCAGCCATCAGCACTTCCCCCTCTCTGTCTATACTCCACCCGTACTGCTAAAAATAAAAATATACTTGTTTACATAAAATAAATTACCTCCTTCACCGCCTTAAACCCAGGACTCCACAGACCGTAAGCCACGCAAACAGATACAAACTGTTCTCAGGACACAACAAACAAGAAATTCTGTGTGTGAAGCGGAGTCAAGCTGAAGACTTGTGACTCTGAGTACCAGGGTGCAGAAACTCAAGTCAGATGCAAGCCGTGAAAGCCAGGCTTTTGCTGAAGTGAAAGCAGACAATGTGTCGAAATTTCTTCAAAACTACAAGATCCCTTTTTTTTTTTTTTTTTTTTTTTTTTTGAGACAGGGTCTTGCTGTGCAACTCAAACTAGACTTGAACTCATGATCCTCCATCCTCAACCTCCTGTGTACTAGAATTACAGACATGTGCCACCATGAGGGACAGAACGAAGTCTCACTTCAATAGAAAGATGCCCTTTGGTATTGAGTGAGACCAGAGGGACTTTCAACATTCCGTAGTGACATATGATGCCCCTGTCTTCACACAATGCACCAGGCATGGATACTGAATACTGTCTCTCTCTTCCAAAGTCTCCTCAGTGCTGAGGATACTAACTTTCTTGAAATCATTAGAAAACATACTGAAATTGTGAATAAGAAAAGCCAGGGTTTCCTTTATCCCAGTGATGAAGGACATGCTGGGAAGGTACTCCTAAAGATGTTCCATCAGCCCAACATGGAGCCACGTTGATGCCTGAAAAAGAAAACTTCATCAGTCAGCAGAGGGATCTGTGTTTCTCTCTGTCCCCAAAGGCTGTCACAGCTTGTCAGCTCATTACTGTGAGGCCTGCAACAAGATTTACAGCACATTTTTTTTTCTTCTAGGGAATTCACACTGTGAAGGAGAGATCCAATTTCCCCATTTTTTCCATGTTTGTATGGTGTATGTGTGCGTGTATGCACATTTGTATGTGGGTGGGTGTGTACCTGTATTCACATACATTGAGGCAGGGTCTCCCAGTCAAAGCCAGAGCTCACTCATAGGGCTAGTCTTGCTAGGAAACTTTCTCTAGGGATCCCATCTCTGCCTTCCAAGGTCCCCACACTTACCTGGCATTCATGTGAGTTCTAGGAATAGAACCCCCAGTCCTTGGGCTGTGTACCACAAGGTTAATCACTTAGCCTTCTCTCCAGGCCAAGAACAATAAAATTCAAAAATACTGGACTGATGGGACTGGAGAGATGGCTCAGAGGTTAAGAGCACTGGCAGCTCTTCCAGAGGTCCTGAGTTCAATTCCCAGCACCCACCTGACAGCTCACAGTTGTCTATAACTGTATTTCCCATGGATCTGATGGCTTCTTCTGGTGTACAAAACACCCATGGACCATAATATCACCACATTCCCCCAGAACCTGGCCTGGTCTTGTTTAAATCACATATGTTGGGGGGGGGGGGGCAGGCCTATGTGACCACCACAGCCAGCAGAGTAATGATCTGCTGGAAGCAAGAAGGAAGTTTGGTTTTGATGAAAATATTGCTGGTGATAATTAACTCAATCCCATGTGGCAAATAAAGCTTGAGACACGACTACACTGAAACTCTTTGTACATACCTATGACATTTCCCATAAAGATGGGTTCTATAGCTTGACTGCATGTGACACCTTGTATAAAGATGGTTCCTATAGATTGACAAGCTCACAATAAGGGCCTGGGGGAGGATCCAGTGTGGCCTTGGCCACACAGCACAGAAGGTCACTAAGCTATTAAAAGTCACGTCCACGCCCGGCCTTATGGGCAGTTAACTGGTATACATCCCTTCCTTTGAAGGAACATTCCTGGTTCCCCTATGCTTATCTGCGAACACAAGGACTTCTATGCCTTCCACAATATCCTGCCAGGAACAGGGGTCTCATGCTTGCAATCCCAGCACTTGGCAGGCTGAGGCAGGAGAATTACTGTGAGTTCAAGGCCAGCCTGGGCTACATAATGAGTTCTAAACCAACCTGAGCTACAGAGTGCAACCCTGTACCCTCCAAAACAGAAACTTTAAATTATATGTTTCTTTTTAAAGATTACAGACAATAAGAATCAATAAGAATCAAGATTAGTTATTTTTATTTAGTTCTTAATTATTATTTTATATGTGTAGGTGTTTTACATCTATACATGTCTGGACACCACAAGCATGCCTGGTGCTCACTGAGGTCAGAAGAGGGCATCAGTTCCTCTGGAACTGGAGTTACAGAGAGTTGTGAGCCACCATGTGGGTGCTGGGAATCAAACCAGGTCTTCTGGAAGAGCAGCCAGTGCTCTTAACTGCTGAATCAACTCCCCAGCCCAAGACTACAATTTTAAAGCAAGTCTATGTTGATACTGAGGTACTGAGATTCCCCATATGTCCCTTGCCTCCCCCTTGCATAGCCTCCCCAACATCAGCATTCTCATCAGGCTGATATATTTGTTGCCATTGATGAACTCATGCCAACATACCAATGTCTCTCATTGTCCTCCATTTACATTGTGAAGGCCTAGACTTGACTTTACAGGCTCCATCTTAGTGGAAGGGCCACCATCTCAGACCACCTGCTATACTCAGTTCCAGGAAGGACCTCAGGAATGTGCCATGACAACTTGAACAGATACAGAGCAATATGCTCCTGAAGACATTCTGTCTGTGGTTTATGGCCCTTGAAGATATCTAGATAATCCTGCTGAGCAGTCCAGATAATCCTGTTCAGCGGGTTGTGGTTCCCTGCCAAAAGTCTAACCCAATGATTTCAAATGTAGTTTTGCGCCCAAAGTCTAGACCAATAGTTTCAAAAAATCACCTTGCCCCATATCCCTTCTACCTAATCCCAAGCATGTAATTCCAAGCTTGTGGTTTTTCCCTATAAAAACTCTACACCTGGGTTCGTGGCCTCCGCCACATTTCCTTCCAACTGCCAAGTGGTAGCCCAGGTTGAACCTGAATATAAGGACCCTTATGTGTTTGCATCAAAAACCGCACCTTGGTGGTCTCTGGGGATTTCGAGAAACAGCTACAACAACATGAAACTTTGTTCAGGGTGTTCCATATTCTAAACATCTGGACAAATTCATAAGGTCATATGGCGCTGTTACAGTCCCACATGGAGTCTTCTACCCTCTCAGTTCACTCACCCACATGCCAATTGTTACCTGGAAACACCCTCATAGTCACACCTAGAAGAACATTGCATCATCTTCCTATGGGTCTTTTAATCCATTCCCATCCAACCCACATGGCTTAGGTCCCATCACCCTGGCTAGGAACGACAAGGTAATGAAGAAGGGACACAAACACACACACAGTGAAGCTGGGATCAGGTGGGTTCTGAAAGGACACACACACACACCCAGGGAAGCCAGGATCAGGTGAGGTTTTCAAAGGACACACACAGTGAAGCTGGGATCAGGTGGGTTCTGAAAGAACACGGACACACACACACACAATGAAGCTCCAGCTCTGCGACCTGTAACCTCAATGTGTTTACTAGATACAACACCTGGGCAAAGGTTAACTAGTCTCCCTAGGAGGTCTCTGTAGCCAGCATCTCAGGCTGTAAACATCCAGGAGAAGGTAGTCACAGTTTCTAGTCTTTGCAGCCCTGGACCGGTCATCCATAAGCACTCATACGGAGCCTAAGGAAAGCTTTGCCGCTTCTCTTGAGCCTGGGCCATATGAGTAATGGCTTTGCCAGTTATCCATGGGCCCAAGGACTTGGGCTTTCTTGACGTGGCGGTGCCCATGTCAAAACACACATCCACTCAGCACTTCACTCACTCATGGCTTCCTCTGCTCCCTACATCAGTCAAGGTGACAAGAAGATGCCCAAAGGAGGGCTGGGGTCCTCAGGGGGCTGGACTCAGGAACCTTGCTGGTCCTAACTGGAGCTCTGTTCACACACAGCATCACTTGCCTATTAGCGTCTACCTTCCCAGCAGTTACAGAGAGCTTTCCTGGAGACTTCAAACTGTTCCCTAGGGAACTTTTCAGCCAGTGATGTTGAGTACCCTTCCACGCTTGAACTGAATGATTCTAAGGAATTGGGTTGAAATGGTTTTTTTGATCTTCTTTTTCTTGACAGTGCTGGGGATAGAATCTAGGGCTTTGAACATGCTCAGCAAGTCCTCTTCCACTGAGCTTTGTCCCCAGCCCTTGGGCTGGCCGCTAGTTTGTTTGTATAACTCTTGTTATACAGCCCCGGGTAGCCTCAAACTCTTGGATCTTCCTGCTTGTACCTCTCAAGTGCTGGGATTATAGGTGTGCACTGTCACACTAGGCTCTACGAACTTAACACCGACTTGGTGTCCCTCTCCTATAACGGAAGAAAAGCAGACAAAGTGACCCTTGTTTCCTCAGGGATCATGGATACATTTAAGACCTCACCCCAGAGACCTACTAAACCAAAAGGAAAGAGCACCAGCACCGCCTCTGGGACAGGCCCAAGCTCACCCATGCAGCGGCACAGGCACTTGCCGTGACCAGTAACATGAAATAGGAGTACAGAGGGCAGCTGCACCCCCGCTTTTCCCCAGTGGGTGACGGCTGTGTCCTGTCCCCTACAGCAGTCTGGTGGCAGATGGCAGCCTGTCACAGGAGGGGGCTGAGTTGTCTCGGGTGACCACTTCCCCCTCCCACGGCAGCGGCCCTCTGCCAAGGGGAAGTGTCTGGAAGTCCCCACCCACAGTGCTCAGTCTGAGCGGCGGGGGTGCATCTGGACAGACTGGCGGATGCTGAGGTGATACAGTTACAGCGACATGAAACATGCCAAGTCAGGGTGAGAGAGGACGCAGCAGTGACAGATCTGGTGAGATCTGCAACTCCAAATTAAAACAAGTCCCCTCCTGGCGTCTCACACCTCCAGCTGTGACTGAGCGGCTGGGCTGAGGGAGGTCGGCTCAAGCCTCTAAGGAGCATATCACACTCCTGCAATGCTCTGCGAGGGAGAGCAGGGATGTGACTGAACCGTGTGGGTGGACGGGACCTCTCCCTCCAGTAAGTAGTTCAGCTGTCTCTGTCCCTAATCAGGGACTGAGGATTAGGTGGGACTTTAGAGAAGTTACAGAGCAGCTCCATAAGAAGAAAGAGACAGGGATTCCTGCTCTTCTCCACCTTCTGTTGTCGGGGTTGTTTTTTGGAGGGGGTTGTTGTTTGGGAGGGGACTCATGTAGCCTCAGCTAGCCCCAGACTTAGTATGTAACTGAGTGTAACCCCTGATCTTCCTGCTTCTACCTCCAAAGTACTAGGGTCACAGGCAGGTGCCACCACGCCTACCAGACAATAGACATTCGAACACACTGAGATGTCATGGTGGTTGTCTTTCCCTGAGTGTTTATGACACTGAACACTTCTTTTCATATATCTGTGGCCACATGTATATTTTATTTTGAGAAATGCTGAGGCTCTACTAGAGTTGAAGGCCAAACTGGGCTATAGAATGAGAACATACCAGCCAGGGCTACACAGCAAACTCTATCTCAAAACAAAAAACAATTTTTGCTTTTCAAATAAGAAAACGTCCTGGATAGGGTCCCCAGTGGCTCCCCTAATGACCAGGCACCAGACTAAGAGCTAAAGTAGAACACTCAGGCCTAACTTTGCTCAAAGGGGTAGCTGCTCATCAATTCCGATACCCCAGCTCACCACGACCCTGCCCAGCAGTAGATACAGGCCACGGTGGGCATCTGGGAATGGTGCACATGGCCAAATATTCCAAAGAAGCAGCTATATTAGAGTAAGTTTCTGCGGGGCAGTTTGGAAACCTGACCACTATCCAAAGTAGTGCTCCCATAAGAAAGTATGGCCGGGTTCCAAACTGCTGACTTAGCAAGTTAGGGCCTCATATGCTTAAGATTTTAGAAATACAGCCCCAGGACTTCACAGACTGAATTGAATTATTCAAACCATAGCTATGAGATCTAGGGCCAGCTACATTTCCAGGGCCCAGTGGTGGGGTTCTTATTCAAAGAGTAGGACAAATAAAGAGCCATTAAAGGCTGAGGGCTAGAGAAAGACATCATGGGAATAGGGAGAAATAGGGTGCTAGGAAAGTTCCCAGGAATCCCCGAGGATGACCCCAGCTTAGACTACTAGCAATAGTTGAGAGGGTGCCTGAACTGATTTACCCCAGTAATCAGATTAGTGAATACCCTAACTGGCATCATAGAGTCTTCATCCAATAACTGATGGAAGCAGATGCAGAGATCCACAGTCAAACACCAGGCCAAGATCCAGGAGTCCAGCTGAATAGAGAGAAGATGGATTCTATGAGCAAGGAGCATCAAGATCATGATGGGGAAACCTGCAGAGACAACCAAACCAAAGTAGTGGGAACTCATGAACTGTGGACCAATAGCTGTGGAGCCTCCATGGGACTAGACTAGGCCTTCTGCATAGGTGAGACAGTTGTGTAGCTCGACCTGTTTAAGGGGCCCCTGGCACTGGGATTAGGATCGTCTCTGGTGCATGAGCTAGCTTTTTGGAGCCCACTGCCTATGGTGGGACACCTTACACAGCCTTGGTGCAGAGTGAGAGGCTTGGACCTGCCTCTACTGAATGTACCAGACTCTGCTGACTCCCCATGGGAGTCCTTGCCTTGGAGGAGGTGGGAATCAGGGGTGGGGTGGGAGGGAAGGCTGGAGGGCAGGAGGAGGGGGGAGAGGGGGAGCTGTGGTTGGTATGTAAATGAATAGAAAATTTCTTAAATAAGAGGAAAAAATGGCTGAGAACTGTTTACTAGCAATAAGGTATCATCCTAATATGCACAAGGGTGGGGGTTTTTGTTTTTGTTGTTGTTGTTGTTTGTCTGTTTTGTTTTGTTTTGAGACAGGGTCTGACAATATAGCAAAGGCCTTGACTTAGCCTGGTCTCATGTGGAGTTTTCTGCAGTTCTGCTCCAGGCTCCTGAGTGCTGGGTGTTTCTTTGCTATTTAATAAATCGTTCTCAACAGAAGAAAAGTAAAGTTGAACACAATCAGCTAGAACTTCAGTTTTATGTTGCATAAGGCCGGCTTCGATGTAAATAGAAGAGTCGCTGTAAACAACAGCATGGCAGTCTCCCTCTGGACAGAACAGGGAAAATGCTACATGAAGCTAACACAACTCACTGTACTCCATGATTTCTCTTCATTTTGAGATAGGGTCTCATGTAAGCCACGAGAAGTATGTAATCAAATGTCAGCTCCTGACCCTCTTGCCTCTCAGGTGTGTGCCACCATGACGGATTTATGTCACATCTTCTTAGAACAGGTCAGTGTCAGAACTCTGTCGCCAGCTCACCGACAAGGCGTGACAGTTGCCCGCAAGCCGCTTCCCTGGATGCTTCATTCCTAATGCCAGCGCTTGCATGACAGAGGGGAGAACAGGAGCAAGAGGGGACAGACAGAACTTTAAAAAAAATGTACGGGGCTGGAGAGATGACTCAGTGGTTAGGAGCCCCTGTCTGTCCTCTTGCAGAGGACCCTGTTTGATGTCCAGCATCCGCGTGGTGGCTCACAACCTTCTGTAACTCCAGTCCAGGAACTCTCATGCCTCTTCTGGCATCTGAGGGTACCAGGCATGCATGCGGTAAGCGGAACAACACCCATATGCATAAAATTTAAAATCTTTTAAAAATTTTTAAAGATTCCTTTTTATTATTTTTTTACATGCATTGGTGTTTTGCCTGCATGTATGTCTGTGTGGGGGTGTTGGAGTTACAGACAGTTGTAAACTGCCATGTGGATACTAAGAATTGAGCCAGGGTCCTCTAGAAGAGCAGCCACTGCTCTTAACCTCTGAGCCGTCTCCCCAGACCTTAAAAGTTGTTTAGGAGAGGACAGGACATGTTCCTTGGTCATTACCACACTCATCATTCTTTCTGTGCTCTGAGCAAGCTCTGACTTGAACACAGAGCCCTGCTCTCATGCTGTTAGAGCCCTCCTTCGGCAGACATACATGCTCTGTGTACCTGCTGTAAGTCTCGCTGAACTCCCCACATCGTGGGCTCACAGAAAAACAACAACAAAAACTGTTCCTGTGGCATCGTGTACAGCTCACTTGGTGGACCGCTTGCCTGGCATGCAAAAGGCCCTGACTATGATTCCCAGTGCCACATATACTGGATGTGGTGGCTCGTGCCACTAATCCCAGAACTCGGGAGGTGAAGTCAGGAGAACCAGAAGTTCAAGAAAAAGAAAAATGTATGAAGAATTTCGAAATGACAGCAGAGCATTAAATCAGGCACCAGATTGCTGGGTTCTCTGCAAGCCCAGAGCATCCTTCAGTGATGATGCCAGTTATATCCCCTGACCCTTTGCCCACCCAAAAGTCAGTCATCCAAAGTTAGCAGCTGGGAATAGTCCTGAAGGCATGGAGTGGGCTTAAGCTACAGTGTCTGCCATCGGCCATTCATTCAAATGCTTATTAGACACCTGCTGTGTACCAAATAAGGTACCATAGAAAAAACATAAGGCCGAGCTTCGAGATATTAATTAGTTTGTTAGATTGTCAAGTGTCAAAAAATAAACTAGGGAAGGAATAAGAATTGGCGTGGCCCAGAAGTTTTCAATGTTGACGTATTAATCTTTTTATGGCCATAAAAGTTATTGAAAATACCATAGGAGAATGCTGAGAACAGTGGAGGAATGGAAGGTGCCAGTGCCTGGATGACAGGGACGCTGAGCCCCAGTGGTTCCAGCCAAGCTGCTCCATTTGTAGAGTAGGAAACAAGTCTCCTCAGAAAGTGATCCCACAGCCAGGTGTGGTGGGCACGCCTTTTCCAGCACTCGGGAGACGGAGGCAGGAGGATCTCTGTGAGCTCCAGGACAGCCAGAGCTACACAGTGAGATCCTATCTCAAAAAGATTTATTTTAAAAGGTTATTTCACTGATTGTAAGGGCTAAACAAATTCTTAGTTCTTACAGCCCTTAGAAAGTTCAGTAGCCCACATATGAACCAGCTTTTCAGTCAAACCTTTCACATTTTCACGTATAAACAAACCACTTGACCAGACACCTTAACCTAAGACAAAAGGCGTGTGGGTCGAGGGGGTGGCACCCACTATCCTGTGAGGAGACGTCTCCTTTTCCTAAGGGAAAGTGAATGATGAGTTGAGGTGACCAACCAGGGCTGTTTTATTGGGCCAAGCTCAACCCAAATTAACACCAGTGAGGTGCTGTGCTGGCTAGTTTTACGTCAACTTGAACCAAACTAGAGTCATTTTAGAAGCGGTAACTTCAGCCGGGAGGTGGTGGTTGAGAAAATGCCCTCACCGGATCAGCCTATGGACAAACCTGTGGTGCTTTTTCTTGGGTGATAATTGATGTGGGAGGGCCCAGCTCTGTGGGTGGGGCCATCCCTGGCCTGGAAGTCCTGGGTTCTATAAGAAAGCCGACTGAGCAAGCCATGAGGAGGGAGCCAGGAAGCAGCAGCCCTTCATGGCCTCTGCATCAGCTTCTGCCTGGAGTTCTGCCCTGAATTCCAGGAAGATGGACTATAGCTGCAAGATGAAATAAAAATAAACCCTTTCCTCCCAAGTTAATTTTGGCCATGGTTCACGGTACAGGTGAGTCTTCTTAATGGTTTCCCTAGATACCAAATCTCTCTCCAAGAGAAGTGTCCAGTAATTTCTGTCCCTTCTCAAAATCGTTACTCTCTGCCCATCTCTGTCTGTCTTTCTGTCTCTCTCCTTCTCCTTTTCTCCATGGTCTTGCTAAGCCCAGATTGACCTGCAAAACTCTATATAGTCCAGACTGCCTCTTGAACTCTCCATCCTCCTGCCTCAGCCTCCTAAGTGCTGGGCTTACAGGACCCAGTACACAACCACACCCAATTCTAATACATCTCTTGACACATGTAAGAACTTACAATAACTATGAAGACGGAAATGCTCAGAAGAAAGCAAGAGGCCCGCCTGACCCCTGCCTTTCTGTCTTCTACCCCTTCTAAGTGAATCAGTAGACAAAGATACAAGGAGGCTTCTGGAACCTTATTCTCGAGTCATTTTTTTACCCTCCAAGTTGAAATTCCACTTGTTAATTTTTAATGTGTCTGGATGACAAAGGAGAAGAAAGTACATTATCCCCTGGGAAATTAAAACTGTGGTGACCTTGCCAAGAACTCAGACCACATGTGCCAAGCACCTAGCCCAGGCCATCCCTGCATGCTGCCACTTCCTGTTTAATTTCGGTGGGGCTAAATGTGAAAGTTCATGCCTCACCTACTTTTTCTTCGTGGACTTCCGTGCGCCAGGAGACAGAGGCTGGGTATCAGTCTGGGGTTACTGGTTCACTCAGTCGGAACAAAGAGAGCGGCCGGGTGGCTTGTTACTCATTCCCAGCTTTGCTCAGACCTGGGGCAGAGTGGATGCTGGCCTGATTAATTGACGGTGGATTCTGCCCACGTTCCTTCCACGGTGAGGGCCAGCACCACTGAATCTGGCTTTGTCTTGAACCTCATTGTCCAATTCCGGATGCCTTCCTGCATTTCAAGGCTCTTAAAGGCTTCATGAAGTGAAAGAGACAAGAAAGGGGCAGTCAGACAGGACACACTGGCTGCACTATTCTTCCCAGTCCACCCGGTTCCAATGAGCTCCTGCATCTTGAATGAGAACTGAAGTCGACTACCTCCCTCTGGCCGTCACATCCTCACTCTCGGGCTACGGATGCAAATGCAGGCTCGTCCACTTATTCCAGTGTACCGCCTGGCACACGTATTTGGTACACAAGGCTCTATCATTCACTCAGTTTTGCTGGGGACACACACACACACACACACACCAGACCAATAAACCAGACTTGGCAGCACTGACTGCCCTGGAATGCCAGAACTCAGGAGGTGGTGGCTGGGAGATCGAATTCATGGTCATCCTCACCTACAGCCTGGAAAAATGAAGGAAAAGGGGCTGGTGAGACGGCATAAAGATGCAGGCTGAGCAAGCCACAAGGAGCAAGTCAGTAAGCAGTGATCTTCCATGGCCGCCGCTTCACTTCCTGCCTGTAGGTTCCTTTGACGATGGCCTGTGATGTGGAAGTGACCCAAGCCCTCCTCCCCCAAGCTGCTTTTGGTCCCATGTTTCATCAACCCCAGCTGAGACACTGACCAAGCACAGCTCCTTGGCACACTGTTGCCTCCCCAGTATGGAAGTTCCTATTCCATTCTCGTTAGAGTATGCACTTTTGTTTTTCCTAAGTTTCAGGCTCTTTGGGCCGGAAAGATGGTTCAGTGGGTAGAGCACTTGGCACCAAGCTTGAGTGTAATCTGTAAGAACGCACACAGGGACAGAAGAGAACTGACCCTGACAGGCTGTCATCCGACCTCCATACACAGGGCACATCACGGCAGGTGTGCCACCCCCACCCCACACATAAATAATAAATGTGAAGCAAAACATAACAATGTCCTGGCTCAGCTGGTCGCCTCACCTTAGTCTCTGAGGGGCCAGGACCACAGATGTAGGCATGCACCCACTGCTTTTTATTTATTTTTGTCTTTCTCTTGCTGTGTATCTGGAGCTACTAATGATCAGTCTGGCCTTTGCTGACCTAAAATGTCAGTGGAAGTGGCTTTCAGCTTCTCATTCCACAGCAAACACAACAGTGTCATCTAGATTTGGGATCATTCTTTAGCAAGAATGATCTTGCTAAAGAAAAACAGAAAGTCTCTCCTCCAAGAGGTGGTGCAGGTCCTCAAGACACCATTTCCTTCTCCTGGGAAAGAATGTGAGCCACCAAGCAACAGCAGGAAGGAGGTGTGGGGAGAAACCTTCACCTCCACTAACCGCACTCAAAGAGCAGACAGAAGAGGGAGAGCCACTAGACTCTTTGTGATGTGTGAAAGTCAAGACAAAGCCTTCCTTTGCAAATGAGAGGCTCTGGGCTCTGCCAAGGCACAGCCCAGCCCAGGGAAATGCACAGATGTCTTTTCAAAGAGAAGCCCCGCACGCACCCGCTGGCACCTGGAACACAAGACTGAGCAAGCCACCCTCCTCTTATACCACAGAGCAGTCTGGGAAGCAGGAACTGGTGCCTGGTTTCCTTGGCTCTCTACTGCCTGGACTGAACTGTCAGCACAAAGAAGTGTCTGGTTTGGTTTGGTTTGGTCTGGTTTGGTTTGGTTTGGTTTGGTTTTTGAGATAGGAATCTCATTGGTCCCAGACACGCCTTGAACACAAATGTAGCCAAAAATGATCTTGAACTTCTGATCCTCTGCGTCCACCTCACCTCCAGGGTGCTAGAATTACAAGCTTGCGCCATTACATTATTTGGTGCTGGAGATCAAACCTAAGGCTTCCTGCATGCTAGGCAAACACTCTACCAACTGAGCCACATCCCCACCCCCACAGAAATAAATGTTTCTTTGGATTAAAGAAGACAGCATGTTTGCAACTGATGAAGACATCTTCCCCCAAGAGCCAGTAAACTCAGACATGCTGCTACCAAATTCAGCTCAGCAAGCCGGTCCTGTGTCACGATGTGAGTCAAAGGACAGACACTCTTCATGTGGCCCATATGCTGACTTTGAACTCACTACATAGCTGAGGAGGACCTTGAACTCCTGATTGTCCTGCCTAGACAAGCACATATCAGCACACTCAGGTAGGAAGGCCCTTTCTTACAGGATCCCAAGCTAGCTTGAGACACAGGACCAGGTAAAGTAATACAAGCAGTACTGTACTGGGCTGGTGCTGGCCTAGCCCACCATAGAGAAGACTGTGGTGGGGGCTGGGAGGGCTCTGCCTGGCAGTCACATTTGGAGGGGTGGGTCCCACTTCAGTGCCAAGAGGCAAACCCCAATCCTTCCTTTCAAAGTTCTTTGTTTTAGGAGCTGGCAGAAGTTTGGAACGAGTTACATTATTCAGATACGTAAAGTCCTAATTAGTGGTTGCTCTCTGAAGCCAAACAAAGCAGCCAGTAGTGGCTTCAAAGCCACCCTTTTGATGACAGGCTAGGACACAGGAGGACTTGAAGTAAGAATGAGCCCTGGCTGAGCCACATTTTGGCTGGCTTCCCAGTCATCACCATTGATCGCATGCCTGCTTTACTCAGCAATGTCTTTTTCTCTTTATCACCCCAGAGCAAGGTCAGTCTTTATTCAGCAGTCCCCAAGGGGAAATATTAACAAATTCCCTAATGAAAAGATGTATGCAAACTTATCCTTCAAAACTACCATTCTTTCTGAATGCAGTAAGCAAGAAAGTTCTTGAATCAAATCATAACATCTAGGAGGTTCGACTTGGCGAAGGACTGGAGAATGGCTTTCTTTCCAAGCATGAGTTGTGTTTACCCTTCAGAGTGGAATTATAATAGCTGCTTCTCATTTAGGACAGTAGACTCAATTTCTGTTGTTATTTTATTATATTTATTTATAGCGGGGAGGCGCTACCATATATATATGAGGCTAATTTTTTTTGTTACCTTGACACAAACTTGAGTTATCCGAGAAAAGGGAACCATAATTGAGAAAATGTCTTTATAAAATTGCCTGTAGGCAAGTGTAACACAAATCTTAAATGGTCTTGTTAATAAAAACAAACACAAAGCCAGGTATTCTGAAAGATCAGAGAGACAGAACCAGCCATAGATAACCTCACCTTGCCAAATTTTCAGCTGATCTTATTTCCTCAAACTGGAAGCCTCAGTGTCTTCATCCAAATGGATCTCAGCTAAACTGCTACTAAAAGCTAAAAGCTTAGTTCCTGGTCCTCATGCCTTATATATCTTTCTGCTTCCTGCTATCATTTCCTGGGATTAAAGGCATGTGTCACCATGCCTGGCTGTTTCCAGTGTGGCTTTGAACTCACAGAGATCCAGACAGATCCCTGCCTCCTGAATGCTAGGATTAAAGGTGTGTGCCACCATTTTCTGGTCTCCATGTCTAATCTAGTGACTGTTCTGTTCTCTGACCCCAGATAAGTTTATTGGAGTGTACAATATATTGAGGGACACAGTATTACCACATTTCCCCTTTTTTGTCTAAAATAAAAAGCTTATAACTAATACAAGAAAATACTATATACAGTAAGTATATACAATATATACAGTCAAGAGTTATACTAACAATGTCCAGCCCATTATCATTTGACAAATTCAGATAAAAATTTTCATTACTTCTCCTATTTAAAACAAGTAGTTCCTTTTTAAAAGTAGATTCAATAACCTCCCTTATATCTTATCAGGCAAGCCTATAGGGCATTTTCTTAATAGTGATTGATGAGGGAGGGCCCAGCCCATTGTGGGTGGTGCCGTTCCTTGGCTGGTGGTTCCAGGGTGTTACAAGAAAGCAGGCTGAGCAAGCCTCATGGAGCATTCCACCATGGTCTCTGCATGAGTTCCTGCCTCCAGGTTTCCACCCTGAGTTCCCGCCATGACTTCTCTGGGTGATAGACTATTATATGGAAGTGTAAGATGAAATAAACCATTTCTTCTCCGAGTGGCTTTTAGCCAGCATTTTATCACAGCAATAGAAACCCTAACTAAGACAGTTTGCATGCGGAAGTCAGAGAACAGCTTTCAGAAGAATACTGTCTCCTTCCACCATGCTGGTCTCAGGAACTAGCTGTCAGCATTGCCTTAGCCCACTGAGCCATTTCACGACTCACAGGTTCAATTCCTTCTTCTCCTTTTTTTTTTTTTTTTTGAAACAGGATCACATTATGCAGCCCAAGCTGGACTTGAACTTTCAATTCTTCTGTCTCAGCCTCCTGAAAGTTCAGACTGCAGAGGTGTACACCCATCAATATTAAGCTTTACTACTCTTTCGTTCCAGCATGGATGAGGACCTGCCGTGTGCACCCGAGAGCCTCAGAGCTGACTTCCCTCCGTCTAGTTCATTGTCAGCATTTGTTGCTGGAGGGCTTCTCTCCAGGTTCCCCAAGCCCCGCAGTCCCACAATCCACTTATAAAATAATCACTCAGACGCTTATATCACTTATAAACTGTATGGCCGTGGCAGGCTTCTTGCTAACTGTTCTTTTATCTTATATTAACCCATTTTTATAAATCTATACCTTGCCACGTGGCTGGTGGCTTACCGGCGTCTCTACATGCTCTTCTCCTGGCGGTGGCTGCAGTCTCTCTTCTCCTTCTTCCTGTTTCCCCAATTCTCCTCTCTCTTTGTCCCGCCTATACTTCCTGCCTGGTCACTGGCCATCAGTGTTTTATTTACATAGAGTGATATCCACAGCATTTGAGCTCATTTGTCAGCACAGAGCTCAGACTACATGACATTAAATGTTGCTATTTTATGATCCCATTGATACTTCATGAGGATGAGAACTTCAAGGCTGTTTTGATCACAGGTGTCTCTCCAGAGCCGAAGAACAGTACCTGGGAAAAAAGTGTTTGTTCAGTGACAGCAGGTGCTTTGTAACTTAGTCGATGGGTGAGCATGGAAGGTGCAGCCACAATTCAATGACATTTCCATGTAAAAAAAGAAGATTGGCCCGGGTCTAGTCCTGGAAGGAAGAAGCTTGCCTCACAGCAAGCTCGTAGCAAGCACACTGTTTCTGCCTAGATCACAAGGTGGGGTGCTTAGGTGACCAAGGAGGTGCTAAGGCAGTTTAGTCCGCAGTATAGAATCCTTTTCTCCCAAGAAGGGTCACATTCATGAGTCAGGACAGGTTTATTATAAACTGAAATGTTACAATACTGGATAAAATGCATCGATAATGCAAGGGAAGCCCCAGAAAACCAACCAACTACAAGGGAAGGAAGGGCTGAGATCTTCCAGGCGAAGCTTGCAGAAAGTGACTCTGCCAGTGTGGCCCAGAACACAAACCTTCAGGAGTTCACCAAAGCACACAAAGATTTGCACAGATGAATAAATAGCCACTTTCTTAGCTTAGGTGCAGAGACATGACCCCTGCAGCCACACCTGGGCCTGCCACTTACTAGATGTGTGGTCCTGCTCTGTCTCCATGTGTTACAGACCAACTAGACTTAACCTCAAGGGCTGACATAAGTATCCAACTGACTTAGAGCAGAGTGACAGTGTGAGGTATTGTTGTTATTGTTACTCTCTTTAACAAAAGCATGCCTAAGTATCAGAAAAGAAATTACTAGCTGTCTTAGTCAGTGTCTATTGCTGTGAAGAGACACTATGACCATGACAACTCTTATAAAGGAAAACATTTATTTGGGGCTGGCTTACATTCAGAGATTCAGTCCATTATCATCATGGCCGGGAGCATGGTGGTGTGCTGGCAGACGTGGTGCTGGAGAAGGAGTCAAGAGTTCTACTTTGGGATGGGCAGGCAGCAGGAAGAGAAAGAGAAAGACACTGGGCCTGGCTTGAGTGTTTAAAACCTCAAAGCCCACCCCCAGTGACACACTTCCTCCAACAAGGCCATGCCTCCTAATAGTGCCACTTCCTGGTGGCCAAGCATTCAAATCAGTGAGCCTATGGGAGTCATTCCTGTTCAAACCACTATACCAGCTATAACTTAAAGGCAGCCTCCACTTGTACCACACACAGAGAGGCAAGCTGGGCCTCCAAATGAGGCGGGGGGGGGCACAATTTTAGCTTTTTTTTTTTTCATTTATTTATTTTTAATCTATGTTGGCACGTGCCATGTCACACATGTGATGGTCAAAGAACAGCTTTCAGGAGTCAGTTCTCTCCTACCATGTGGGTTCCAGGAACTGCTTCATGGGTGGAACCTGGGTTGTCAGGCATGGCTGCAAGTGCCTTTACCTACTAAGTTAGGGTTTCTATCACTGTGAAGAGACACCACGACCACGGCAACTCTTATAAAGGAAAGCATCTAACTGTGGGTGGCTCACAGTTTCAAAGGTGTAGTCCATTATCATGGTGGGAAGCATGGCAGCACACAGGCAGACATGGTGCTGGAAAAGGAGCTGAGGGTTTTACATCTTGATCCACAGGCAACAGGAAGTGGACTGTGACTACACTGAGAGTAGCTTGAGCATAGGAGCTCTTAAAGCCCGCCTCCACAGTGACACACTTCCTCCAATGATGCCACACCTACTCCAACAAAGCCACACCTCCTAATAGTACCACTCCCTATGAGCTTATGGGGGCCAATTATATTCAAACTACCACACCTACTGAGTCATCTGGTCAGCCCATGGGAAAACCAATCATAACAGTGCATATATAGTTTTAAAGAAATCAGGAAGAGGGAGAGGAATAACTTAACCCTTGACTCCACACAAGGAACTCCACAATGCATAGTACATAATAATAATGAATAGGGTATTTCATTCCCATATCTATCCATTCATTTCTTCACTTGTTTATAAAGTATTTCTTTCAGATTGACATGTCCTATCACTAACGCATAAACTGGAAAGGCCCCCATTTTTCTCTGTTATCTATTTTGTTTGGGTCATTTGCTTGTTTGTTTTTGAAATAAGGTCTCATTGTATAGCCCAGTGAACCTCCTGCCTCAGCGTCTCAAATGGCTGAGATTACAGGTATATACCACCATGCCTGGTGCCTGTTTTCTTTCAAGACTGATACTGCTTATATTCACTTTATACTCATATAATTAAGAATTCTCTAGGTTTATTAAATATCAAATCACATAAAAATTTTAGGAATAAAAGAAGGTTTTGTTTGTTTATTTTTTTAAGACATGGTCTGTCTGTGTAGCCCTGGCTGTCCTGGAAATCGCTCTGCAGACCAGGCTGACCTCAAACTCAGAGATTTGCTTGCCTCTGCCTCCTGAGTATTGGAATTAAAGGTGTGCGACAGCACCACCTGGCCTGGAATAAAAGTTTTTCTCAAGAAAATAATATGGGCTGTGAGATGGCTGTGCAGGTAAAGGCATGTGTGGTCAGGCCTGACCACTTGAGTTCAATTCCTAGGCCCAACCTACTGGAAAAAAAGAACAGACTCAAGTTATCCTCTGACCTCCACACACACGCACACACATACATGCACACACACACATGCGCACGCACACACACACTGAGATATAAAAAATAAACAAAGAAACATGGTTTCATTTTTTGTCTTTTTGTTTGTTTGGTTTGGTTTTGTGAAACAGGATCTCACTATGAAGCTCTGGCTATCCTGGAATTCACTATGTAGACCAGGCTGGCCTTGAACTCACAGATATCTGTCTGCCTCTGTCTACCGAGTGCAGGGATTAAAGGCATGTGCCACCATATTCAATTTAAAACATTGTTTTGTCTGTTTTTTTGGGTTTTGGTTTTGGTTTTGAAACAGGGTTTCTCTGTGTAACAGCTCTGGCGGTCCTGGAACTCACTCTGTAGCCCAGGCTGGCCTCAAATTCATAGAAATTCACCTGTCTCTACTTCCCAAGTACTGGAATTGAAGGCATGCACCACCATCAGCTGGCTTAAAACATGTTTTTTAAAAAATAAAAGTGTTTGAAATTTAAAAGTTTCTGTACAAACTAACAAAGTAAACATCACACAGAACGGAAAATCTTTGTCATCTGTACTTCAGACTGGGAGTTAATATCTAACATATATAAGGAACTGAAAAAAAATTAACCACCACAAAAACAAAGTGGCAGTCAATGAGCTAATAAAATGAACAGAGTTCTCTAAAGAAACACAAATGGTTAATAAATATTTTTAAAGCCTTCAAATATCCCTAGCTATCTAAGCAAATTGTAAATTCTTTTGATTCCATCCCATCCCTGTCAGATTGACTACCATGAAGAAATGAAATAAAAATGCAAGTGTATTGCTTGAATTCTAACGGCTCCCTCGGGGGAGGGAGTGAGAAGGTGCAACATCAACAGCACAGACACTGAGAGTCTGTTGAAGGCAAATAACAAACTCATTTACTCAATAAAAGGGAAGGCCTTATATACCCTCCTCCCAGCACCCAGTCTGTGTGGTCATCCCTCATTGGCTGGGCACAATCAGGAACTCTGACAGCAACTGTTGCTAGGTCCTCAGGCAGACTCTGCACGATCAGGAACTCTGATAGCAACTAGGAACTCTGACATCGACCAGGGCCTCTGACAGCTCCTGTTGCTAGGCACAGACAGACTCTACATGGGCTCTTAAGGAGTATGTTATGTGTATGCCTTGGCAACTGGTCTGAGTCAATTTCCTCGGCCCTGTGGGCCTGCCCCATTACATATCCACCCTTTTATTTTATTACATAGGCATTCAGCAGGAGTCAGAGTTCTTTGCTCTGGCCTTGTTGACCCTGCCTCAGGAGGGCTCAGCACTGGGCTGTGCCTGTCTTAGGTTGGTTTGCCAAACAAGCTCTTACCTGTCTTTGACTACCAGTCCTCAAAGAGCATCCATCCCTGGGGAGTCACCCCAGGTAGAAAGTGTCAGGCAGTAAGTAGCCTTTTGAATTTCAGAAAGCCAGGCTTGTATAACCTCCTGTGAGGGGCTTTGAGTTGGATGTATAAGAGCCATTAACACCTATAAAGTCACCTTAGTGGCTGCCTGTTGTTGTATGTGGTGTGGGAGACACTTAAAAAAAGAAAGATCAAGAGTACCACCAAGCCAATCAAAACATAAGTGAAATCCAGGAGAGATCAAACAGCCTCTTTATATCATGTCAAACCTTTTCAAAAAATAAAGAGTCAAAGGCCATAACCTGTGCTCTTGTCTGATTTAATTGAAAAATTTCATGTGTTAGCTGTAATGGATAATATAGAAACTTAGCTGACCATGGGCCCTTAATATATTTAGCTAGCTCCTGGCCTGCTAAACTAATGTTCCTCATCTCAAAAGGCATCATACAAAATGAGGAAAAGCAAGGTTCCACAAGTCTTCATCCTCTAGAGGGGCAATGAGAGCAAGAAAGGAGAGTATATAAATTACCCATCCTGGGTGATTTTCTCCTTGGTGGAAGCAGGCTGATCTAAGGCCAAGCACACATCTCTTGCTGGGACCCATATTAATGTAGTAGCACTCTGAGGAAAAACACAAGCATATCTTCTCCCATGGGTTAGCAGGGGGGCTGGTGGCTGCCACTAGAGGGAGATAGGATCTCTTCATCTCACCAGGGACAGAGGCATGTTCCTTAATAGAGAAACCTAGTGCTTGTAGGCCAGGCTGAGCCCCTTGTAGGGCCTTGAGGGCCAGGTCTGAGACCTGTTGAAAATAGGCACTCAAACTAATCTGTGCCTGGTACACAGGATGGACATATTTCCCATGCTCTGTGAGCATATCATAGGTCACTGGGATGCTAAGTAAGATGTTTGTCCAGGCCTGGGATTCTGCCAGATCATCATAGGCTGATCTCTAATTGAGAAAGACTGTAGGCTCCAACGCAGCTTTAAGCAAATGGTACCAACTGAAATAAGTTTGTAACTGCATTGACCACTGAGCAAGGACCTGCTGAAAGTAGGGGGAATCTGAGCCTGACTCACTGGCTGATTTCCAGATGATGGGGAGATCAGCTATGGGGGTGGGAATCCAGGGCTGGGCATCGGCATTTGGGCCCATATTGACTGGGAAGGCTTCTATGGGCCTCAGACTGACAGTGGTGCAGGCTGTGAGGGTTGTAAGACATCTGGCACCATGGAAGAGTAGCCACCTCCTGAGGCAGGCTGGTATTGGGGTAGATTGCACCAAGAATACTGCAGCAGAGGGGTAGCTACCAGCGGTGGTGGTGGAGCAGAGGGGGTAGCAGCACATGACTTAATGACAGCTGCCTTCTCTTTGACAGATTTGGTGGGACACAAACTGACAGCTACATTCTCCTTGACAGATTTCAGGGGGCCCATACTAACAACTATGTTTACCTTGTCAGATTTCACAGGACCCAAACTGACAGTTACATTCTCCTTGACAGACTTCCCAGGGCCCAAACTGACAGATTTCTCAGGGCCCAAACTGACAGCTATGTTCTCCTTGACAGATTTCTCAAGGCCCAAACTGACACAGGTGGGCATGTGGGGAAGACAAACCCTTACTTGTTGCCGGTGGGAATGTAAACCAGTGTGGCCACTGTGGAAATCAGCATGGTGGTTTCTTCAAAAACTAAAAATAGAACTACTATAGGACCCAGCTATTCCACTACTGGGCCCCAGAGGACTTCACTTCCTCCCAGAGACACTTACCCCCTCATGTTCACAATAGCTAAAAATTGGGATTGGCCTAGATGCCCACCAACTGATGAGGATAATGAAACTGTCATGCATATATTCAACAGAATTATATTCAGTCATAAAAAAATGAAATTAGCAGAAAACAAAGAGAAATGGGAAATATTGCATTAACTAAGGTAAACCAGGGGCAAAAAGACAAATATTACATGTTCTTTCTCATATATGGATCGAAGCCTCCTATTTTTATACATGTGTATACATGGGAGTCACCAAGTGGCTATAGATCAAGAAACTAGAAAAAGGGCTAGGCATGGTGGCACATGCTTTAATCCGAGCACCTGGGAGGTGGAAGCAGGCAAATCTCTATGAGTCTGAGGCCAGCCCTGTCTAGATAGAGAGTTTCAGGACAACCAGCTAGGCATAGTAATAATCTCCCTCAAACCAAAGGAAAAAAAAGAAAGAACGAACGAAATTAGGAAGGGACCGTGAGAAGGAGAAAGTAGCTTTAAAGAAGGGCAATGGAGAGAGTCACAGCACACGTGTGATGTGGAAGTGGAAAGGGCAATGCTCAGGCAGGGGGCACAAGTGGGAGGTATGAGGAGATGGGGAAGGAGCAGAGGAGCGACAACCCACACAAAGTCCATGACAGCGCGACTTCCAGGCCAGCCAGGGCTACGCACTCACACGCATGCGCACACACTCTGTTCAAACTTCATCCAATTAGTTTGTGTTTGAGCTGTTGGCGTGTAAGGGCTGGCAGCAGGAAGGCACCGCTACAGCTGCAGTATAATTACGAGGTAAGGCAGAAGGCAGTGTCACAGACCTGCCGCAGCTCTGGAGGAGGCAGGAGGCTTTGAAGAGGCAGTCTCCCAGGGAGAATGAAGCGAATCTCCCAGGCCTGGGTGAGCAGATGGTAACAGAAACAGTGGGAGCTGGAGCTGGAGGTGGGAAGGCGTCAGGGGACACTCGGGGTGGGAGCAATTCACTTTGCCTGAGACCTAGAGGAAATGAGGAAAGTACCATGCAAATCCTTTGGAGACGTCACAGAACCCCGTGTGGATTTAACATGCAATTCAAGTGTAACTTGAAAGGTGCGTGCCCTCACTAGCTTTTGCAAAAACATACTACCTCTCAGCCTGGCAAAAACAGTTTTTTCTTAGGTATAAACAAACGTGTACTAAAATTGAAAATCTCATCTCTACAATGATTATTATAACTAAAATAAATATCTACAAACAGAAAACATGATCATTGATGATAATAATTAACACTAACTTTATCGGCTTTTTGCTGATAAAATATAGATGTTTTTCCTTGTCCACAATAGAAAAATCCACATTTACCCACTAAACATATTCTTAAATATTATATTTTTGTTAAAAGCTAAAAGGAATCTGGACATGGTGGACTTACGATCCCAGTACTCAGGAGGCAGGATGGTGAGTTTGAGGCCAGCTTGGGTTAGAGGATGAGTTCCACACTTGCCTGACCACAGTGTGTGCTGTGTGCAAACCTGTGTCAACCAAAAAAAAAAAAAAAAAAAAGCAAGCCAGGGATAGTGGTACACACCTTTAGTCCCAGTATTCCAGAGGCAGAGGCAGGCAGATCTCTGTGAGTTTGAGACTAGCCTGGTCTACACATAGAGTTCTAAGACAGCCAGGGTTTCATAGTTGTTATGCCCAGATGGTGGGACCCCTCAAAGACTACCACAGAGACATCAAATCCATATGTAAAAGCAAAGAGCCTTTATTCAAGCTTGAGCTTGGACCCTCCATGTGTTTGACACAGCAGTACTTCAGAGAGTGCTGAGCCCAGGCAGGATAGGGTTTTTATCATAGTAGAGGTTGGGGTGAGGGGATTTCCAGAGTTCAGGACCCTGATTGGCTGACATTTGTCTGGGGGGTGTCCTGGTGAAAGGGGGAAAGGTGTGTGTTAGGCTCAGAGACATCTGGTGATCTTATCTAATCTTAGCTAATGGTTGGAATGTTTGGGATGTCAGATACTTCCCCTTAGATGCTGGCCTGCCCCTGGGTGGTGTCAGCTTATAGCTTTTCCTATATCCAGGTGTTGCCTGCCAGTAACCCCAAACTCAGGCCTATTTTTAGCTGGTTTTTATTAAGCCTGTCATGGCAGCTATGTGGCTAAGCTGCCCTGGGCCCCATAATAGTAAGACCCAGTCTCATAAAATTAAACTAAAATTTTAAAGGACATTTTGTGTGTGTGTGTGTGTGTGTGTGTGTGTGTGTGTGTGTGTGTGTTTTGTTTCTTTCATTGGCTGTTGTTTGTTTGTTTGGTTGGTTGGTTGGTTGGTTGGTTGGTTGGTTTTTCAAGACAGGGTTTCTCTGTGTAACAGCCCTGACGGTCCTGGAACTCCCTCTGTAGACAAGGCTTGTGGTGGACATGTCATCACCTCTCACCTACAACACGTGTAATCTGGAGAGATGACTCAGCACAGACTGCTCTTCCAGAGGACCTGGGTTTGATTCCCAGCACCCACACTGTGACTCACAACCATCTGTAACTCCAGTTCTAACACCTTCTTCTGGCCACCATGAGCATTATATGCACATGGTACAGACATTCATGCAGGTAGAACACCCATACACATAAAAATAAATAAGTATTAAGGAAATAAAAATAAATACATAAAATATCTCCTCCAAAGTTAAAGGTGGTAGCATAGGCTTAAAACTGAATACTGGGGGCTGATGCAGGAGAATTGTGAGATCAAGACTAAACTGTATTCTGAGAATCTGTCTCAAAAATACCCAAATAAAACATATACTCCTCAAGAATGCTTTAAAGTTTATGAAATCATTATGGATGTCATTAAGCCTTGAAATAAATAATATTTCTATTATATCAAGTTAAAAGTAAACTGGTTTTCAAAATAAACAAGAATTCAAATACATGTATGTATGTGCAGATATAATTAAATGTTTTTCCTTCTAGTAGTTTACTCTGTTTCTATTTCTAAATGGCACCCTATTCTGTATGATTATTGTAATTTAATCAGCAATGTTCCCTTTGTATTCTAATGTGTATAACAGTTGCTATCTACAGATTCTTTTCTGAACTATATTAGGTGTTACATTGGCTCAGACACAAACAAGACTATATATAATCTTATTATCTCTGTGGTGGTCTTCTGGGGGTCCCTGCAATCTGGGCATACCAAGATCCACCTGCTTCTGCCTCCTGAGCACTGGGATTAATGCGCCACCACCACCTGGCTCCATCACCCTTTTACTTTCATTTTTAATGATCTCACTATTAATGCCTTTTCCTTTGGGAAATTTTTTGTGGGCTTTGGTAAAGGATGAAAATGTGTACAATGGCAGCCTCTTTAAACAAAATAACTGTTAGTTATTTGGCGGCGCTCTTACTCTGCGAGGAAATGTCATGAAACACGACAGAATCCACTAACAAGAGTTTTACTAAGATAAGAGAGAGAGACAGGTGTGCTCAGACCTGTTGAAAGGACACGTGCATAAAGAAGGAAGCCGGGAATATGGCGCTGGCTTATAAAGGCTGCATCACGCATGTGTACACAGGTTCATGTGGCTACTCCATGCATGTGCAACGTGGTTGTGTTGCGTGCTTTACACAACCATGCAAAGCCACAGGGTCCTGGTTATGTGAGACGTTTTGACCCAGAAATGGCTATTTTGACCTGGAACTGGCTAAGCAGAAGTGTCTAGGTCCACCGGACATGCCCAACTATGGCTACATCCCCGACTCTTCTTTTTTAAAAAAGAAAAATTGTGGTTGAGTGGGTATGGGGCAAAGTTTCTCTCAAAGACTGCTTCCGGCTGAACAGTGGGCATCAGTTGGCTCTTGGGGGAAATGGGAAGGGCAGCTTGTGAAGTCCTGGGATGATGGTGGGGGTCCTGGAATGAAGTTCTGCTGTCCCCTTGTTCTGCAGCTGTCCATCCTTCGTGCTGTGGCTGGGAACCTTTTGTCTGACAAGATACTGGTGACATAGAAAAAGCTTAGAGAAAAAAGAATCATTATTGTTTTATTTTTGGAGTTGACATTTATCTGAGGTAGATCTGGCCTGCCCAAATGGAGACATGTGACATTTATCTGAGGTAGATCTGGCCTTAGTACTCTGCTTAATTTTTATCTGAGACAAGCCTTATTAGAGGTAGTTTATTTAAGGCACCTGTTTCCTTCATTAGTTCAGCATTTAGGAAACGCAGGTGATCAGTTGCTGAGTATTGAACAATGATAGATTGTTGTATTATGTTATTCCTTACCTCCTGGATATTTTTGATGGTCCTTTTTGCCTCCAGCTCTGTGTGGCCCTGGTTGGGAAAGGAAGGGGTGATACCTTATTCCTCTGGAATTGGTGACAAGGCAGTGGATCCTGATGCCCTCTGGAGCTTGAGAGTACAAGGCCCTGTTTGTTTCACTGTATATGAAGAGTGATTTTTCTGGGATAGAGGTGAGATAAAAAGGTTTTAGATGAGACAGGTGGACCTAGTGAGGAAAGCCCTCGAGTTTAGCAGCTGTGGGGGTTACAAGAATTACCTTGAAGGGTTCCTGCCACTTAGGGGAAAGGGGTGAAGGGTGTTGGCCTGGAGGGAAGAGAAGAAGCTGATCCCCAATGTGTATTGGAGGTGGACAATTATTGTCACATGGCTGAGGTAATGAACAGTCTGTGAAGCTCCATAGGATAGACCTTAGGTGACATAAAAGGGGAGTTAACAGGCTATCAGAAACAGTTGGAGGGTTGGATGAAAGACCTGGTGTTAGAACTGGCCTTCCATACATTAGTTCAAACGGAGAGATTGAAAGAGGCTTTTTAGGAAGAGTCCTGAGCCTGAGAAGAGCTAGAGGCAATAATCTTACCCAGTCAAGGTGAAGTTCCTGTGACATCTTAGTAAGAATAGTTTTTAAAGACCGGTTGGTATGCTCCACCTTTCCTAAGGATTGAGAGCGGTATGGGATATGAAAATGCCAAGGAATGTTAAGAGCCTTAGCTAGTGTCTGAGAAATCTGAGAGATGAACTCCGGGCCATTGTCAGACTGAAGAGAAGCAGGAACCCCAAACCGAGGAATAATTTCTCAGAGAAGAAGGTCTGCAACTGTCTGAGCCCACTTATTAGAAACCGGATATGGCTCCACCCAATTTGAAAATGAGTCTACCATCACGAAGAGTTATTTAACTTTCCTGACAGTGGGCATATGGGTAAAATGGAGCTGCCAGTCAGTCCCTGGAAGGGAACCTCTAGCCTGGTGGGTGGGAAAAGGCTGACTCCTGTACTTGGTATTGGGATCTGTTTTTTGGCAGATCTCACAAGAGGCAGTAATAGTTCTTAAGAACTGTAAATCCTCAGAGGTGGGCTGATGGTGAGCTTTTACGAATTGAGACAGAGCAAGATTACTAGGATGAAAGAGCTGGTGTAAATAGGAAAGAATTTGTCTAGTGTCTGGAGTTCCCTGTGAGGGTGTAGGCTGTACTGTATGGATTCCCTGTGGTGGGTGAAGTGAGACTTGGCCCTGAAGGGCCGCTGTCCTGGCTGCCTGGCCAGCCTGGTTGTTTCCCCTAGAGATGATGGAGCTATCAGTCTGATAAGACCGGCAGTGGACAATTCCTATAGCCTTGGGGAGGTGGGAAGCCTCCAGCATGGCCATTATTTGGCCTGAGTTAGATATGGATCCCCCTTTTGCTGTGAGAAGGCCACGCTCCCTCCAAATAGCAGTGTGGGACAGGAGGATATGAAAAGCATGTTTGGAGTCTATGTAAACATTTAGAGATTGTCCCTGTGCCAATTGGAAGGCATGGGTGAGAGCTATCAGCTCAGCCTGTTGGTTAGTGGTATGTGTGGGTAATGCCTGTGCCTCTAATTATCTCAGTATCTGACACTGTGGCATAACCAGCTTTAAGGGTCCCTTCATATAAAAAGGAGCTGCCATCTGTGTACCAGGTATACGAAGCCTGAGGCAATGTGCCCTCCTGTATGTGTGAAGGGTGAGGTAACAGTTCCTCTAAGGTTTCAGTGCAGGAATGAGAAGGAGAATAGTCAGCATTAGGTTGAGGGAGGAGGATTGAAATATTAAGAGGTGGACAAGTCCGGAAAGTAAGTGTGGCATCCTCTAGTAATGCCACCTGGAGAGAAAGAACCCGGGAAGGAGGTAAAGTTTGTAAGCCTTTATAAGCTAAGAGATGGGACAGATTATGGTGAGAGAAGACAGTGATGACTGACCCAAAGCTTAGCTTCTTTGATTCCCGAATAAGGAGCTCTGCAGCTGCTAAGGCATGGATGCAAGGTGCCCAGCCCTGACTGGTAAGGTCTAACTTCTTTGACAGATAGGCTATAGGTGTAAAGGAGGGTCCCAGCTGATGCCCTAGAGTTCCCAGGGCAAATCCTTCTTTCTCTGCTACATAAAGGGAGAAGGGACAGGTTAAGTCTGGGAGATGGATCACTGGAGCCTGAAGAAGAGCCCGCTGGAGCTTTTGGAAAGGTTTAGTGACAGGATGAAGGAGGGGCTCATATGGTGAGCCCTGAGCTGCCTCGTATAAGGGACGAGCAAGGAGAGAAAAAAGATGGAACCCAAGACTGTAGGAAGCCAGTTATTCCTAGGAAAGACAAAAAACAGGATCTCCTGTTTAGTAGAAGGGACTGTAAGAGACTGGATTAGACGCTTTCTGTCTACAGTAATTGCCTTGTGGGTTGGAGTAATGGATAAACCCAAATAGGTGACCTGGGGAGTTGACAGCTGAACTTTAGAAGGAGAGACCCTGTAACCTCAGCTGGATAAGAAATTTAGGAGAGCAGAGGTGTTAGTTTGGCTAACCTGTAAGGACGGGCTACAGAGTAAAATATCATCTACATACTGTATTAGTTTAGAGCCAAGGAGAGACAGAGAAAGCACGTCAGAGGCCAGAGCCTGACCAAATAGGTGTGGACTGTCTCTGAATCCCTGAGGCAGAACAGTCCAGGTCAGCTGTGTGGACCGGTGAGTGTCAGGGTCAGTCCAGGTGAAAGCAAAGATATTTTGATACTGAGAACTGAGAGGAATAGAAAAGAAGGTGTCTTTGAGATCTCGAACTGAGAAGTTCCTGAAGGGATAGTGGACAGGAGAGTATAAGGGTTAGGCACTACAGGATGGAGGGGGACCACTGCAGAGTTAATGAGCCAGAGGTCTTGAACCAGGCAGTAGGTTCCCTTAGGCTTTTTAACTGCAAGTATGGGGGTGTTAAAAGGTGAAGAGGTTAGGCAGAGCAGCTTTTTCCTGAGAAGGTCAGAAATGATAGGCTTAAGTCCTCTTAGGCTCTGGAGTGAGAGAGGGTACTGAGCTTGGGTGATATATCTGGTAGGGTCTTGTAGCTGGATAGTGACAGGCTGATGGTGTCTAGCGATAGAAGGGTTTTGGGTATCCCAGACTTTTGGGTCTGCCTGAGAGGCTAGCAGGGGAAAAGAACTGTTAGAGTCAGTGGAGTGAGTGGCTAGGAGAAGGAGAGGAGCTGCTGGCATGTCTGGGATGAGGCGAATGTGTGGAGCGAAAGAAATGGACGCTCCTACCTTAGCTAGAAGATCCCTTCCCATTAAAGATACAGGGCAGAAATTAGATAACTCCCGTAAAATAATGGGATCTAAGGAGCTGCTCGGCGGCCATTTTTTGTTATTTTCTAAAGCATATTTGGGCTATCTCTTAGTACAGAGATGGATCAGCTTAGGAATCTTTAAGTAAGGCATTAAGCTGAGAGGTTTTAAAGCTTCAAGAAGACAGCCTAAGGGAGAGAAAGGACTAATAGGGTTGGAAGCCTTATTTCCCATGTCTGCAGCAGAGAGGCAGAAAAATAAAAAAAAATAAAAAATAAAAAAAACAAATGTGATCCGGAGCCAAGGCCCCAGGTGTCCCCAAGGCCAAGGACGGATACCGGGCACAGGCTGCTAGACGGATTGTCAGCAGAAAAGCAGGGCCCCCTCCCTGCATGAGGCAAGGATTCCCCGGGAATCCCGACAGCATCTACCACTTCGTCAAGCCGGAAGAACGTGTCGCCCTCACACAGCCCCCAGGACACACCCAACAGCGGTGGTCCAACCTCGAGGAATATCTCAGGCTGCAGACGTGGGAGATGGCTAGAAATTTAGGCCTGCGATAGGGGTGGACCATAGCCAATAAAGACCGTGGCTGGGTTCCCCCAGTTTCAAGAATACTCAGTGAGATGCAGATGCTCAACGGTCGTTCTCACAGATTCAGCAAACTGTTTACACTATCCAAAAAGTGGGGGACTCACCAATCAGAGAAGTGGTGTTGTGTGCGGCCAGGCGAATGGACAGTGGTCTGTTGCTTACGGAGCAGAGTACCCGGTTTGTGTGGAGCAGTGTGCCCAGTTACGGGTTTCCAGGCACAGAGCGCCCAGAAGCACCCGCTTAGTCATGACACCAGATGTTAGTTATTTGGCGGCGCTCTTACCCTGCGAGGAAATGTCACGAAACACGACAGAATCCACTAACAAGAGTTTTATTAAGATAAGAGAGAGAGAGACAGACAGATGTGCTCAGGCCTGTTGAAAGGACACGTGCATAAAGAAGGAAGCCGGGAATATGGCGCTGGCTTATAAAGGCTGCATCACGCATGAGTACACAGGTTCATGTGGCTACTCCATGCATGTGCGTAGATCACATGGTTGTGTTGCACGCTTTACGCAACCATTCAAAGCCATAGGGTCCTGGTCATGTGAGACGTTTTGACCCGGAAATGTCTATTTTGACCTGGAACTGGCTAGGCAGAAGTGTCTAGGTCCACCGGACATGCCCAACAGTGGGGTCATGTTGTGAATCTATCAATAACTCTTTGGGGAAAAAGAAACCCACCGTCAAGGAACCAGGAATACCATTGTGCCCTCCTAATTACACCAAAAACAGGAAAGTTAGAGATTTACACCTGATCCCAAGGATGAAATGCCTACAATTCAGATCCATAGCCTGGGGCCATTAAGGACAAGAGTTCAGTTAATAAGTACAGAGAAATCAGAATGGTTCAGTGTAATGGGAAAAGAGTAGGACATCAGGACCCTCCCTTATGGGAGTGTACGAGGGGAACAGACCCATACAGTAAAACTACGATATAGAGAAACACAATTAGGGACAGCTCGGTGCTCAGACTCCTGAGGAATGAAAACTGATCTTAAATTGTAGTATAGTGTCTGTGCTCCAGAAGTCCTTTTCCCAAGGTCAGACATTTGGATAAGGGTCTCCATTCCCTCAGGGGCTTGTTGAGGAAAGTTCTCCTAATCTCTGGCAGGAGGAATTTATGGCCCTTCCATTAATATATGACTGGGGCCTATTGTCAAGGTCAATGCTAGATTCCTCAAGGCCTGATCTCAAGCCCACTGGCGCCTTTTCTCCCATTTAATCCTATGTGCAACTCTAGAGTAGAGAAGGTGTATTATTTTTTCAATAAACGCTGCTGGCAGCCATCCTGATTCAGCCTCAGATTGTCTCCCCGTCTCTCCCTGCCGACTCCACACATCCTCTTTGGGATGTGAACACCCACCGAAACAAGTGTCCAGCAAGCAATGACTTTCAACTCCTCAGAGGCAGGGCATTAGGACGGCTGCGGGGCAGGCCTCAGCTCGCCTGTCCAACACTCCCTTTGCCAGGGCAGCACAAGGGCTATAGTCACATCTGACTTGTTTGCACATGCCGTTTCTCTTGAAAAACACATTTTGCCACCCCCTCCCTCCCCACCTCTCCTTTCTCAGACTTCCTATTTTGTATACAATATCATGGGCATTACCCTTCCTTTTTCCTTCTGAACAATTCTTCCTAAGGACCTGCACAGAGGCGCAGAACCTGAGCAAGTTGGGAAATCTTGGAACTAGGCAGCCTGGGGCAGGTCAGACCCAGAGAGGGGAGGGGTCCATCTTGGGGAGCAGCCTGCCATGAGTTGTGAGAGCTAAGAGCAGGATGAGAGGGCCTCCCTGGAGTGAGCAGTGTGGCAGTTATAAATCCAAAATGGGGTGAGATCCTCTACACAACGGGGAGGCCCAGGGTCTGGTGTAAAAAACCAAGTGAGAATGCTCTAGAATGGTGGGTGTGGTAACCTATGAGACGAATCTGAGACCAAACCTGCCCTCCAAATAGTGCCAGAGCTGGCAGCCTAAGGAAGGTGGTCTAGTGTTGAATGCTGGAGCTCACGTGACATGAATAGCTGCAGAAGGAAGCACCATGGGCCAGAGTACAAAGCATGTCCTCAAAGCAAAGGATGAGCAAACCCACATGAGACTACGGAGTGGTGGGAGGAGCCGAGTGGGAGGAGCTGTCATGATAGAGCTCTCGCGTGGGAGGTCTTGGTGGGTTGGACCAAGGTGCCCCAGTGGGTGAGGAAGACACCACATGCAGCAGCGACTTGGCACAGTGCAAAGTTACTCACACCCCATGTATCCACACGGAAATTTGTTGTAAGATAAATTAGAGAGAGATAGAGAGGGAGAGAAAGGGAAAGAGCAAGAGAGAAGAAAGAGAAAGGGAGGGAACCAGGGAAAGCGGAGGTGTGCACACCTCATGCGCGAGGAAAGGGAGGAAGGGGGAAGAGGAAGAAGGGAGGGGTTTTTCCTTAAAGAGGATTTACGTCAAGGTGAAGGGCAGGTCCCCATGAGGCAGGCCAGAATGCCAATAAGTGCAGCCTGGTGGACAAAGTGGTGTGGGTCAACCCTGTGAGAGCAA
The DNA here is from genome assembly GCF_004664715.2 of Peromyscus leucopus. Classification (NCBI taxonomy): domain Eukaryota; kingdom Metazoa; phylum Chordata; class Mammalia; order Rodentia; family Cricetidae; genus Peromyscus; species Peromyscus leucopus. The sequence goes on along the minus strand of NC_051064.1, from coordinate 19,775,987 downwards.
GCACAGAGGAATATAGGAATGTGCTGAGGGCAGATCCGTTTGAGGAAGTGTTCAAGGGGCACCAGGGAGACACCTGGGTAGGTAGGGTCATTGGTGAGTGAGGACAGATGTGGTGATGAGAGATCACGTGCAGAGAAACTGTCTCAGGGTCACTACTGTGGTGATGAAACACCATAATCAACAGCAAGTTGGGGAGGAAAGGGCTTACTTCACTCACACTTCCATACAATGATTCATCATCAAAAGCAATGAGGGCAGGAATTAAAGCAAGGCAGGAATCTGGAGGCAGGAACTGATGTAGAGGCCATAGAAGAGTGCTGCTCACTGATATATAAATGTATTATATAGAAATGGTAGGATAAAAAGGTAGATTATTGAAATCTACTCTAAAAAAGATACAGAGGTGATAGAATAAAAGGGTAGACTATGGAATCTATTCTGAAAAGAAAAAAGGAAGAATATGAATAACATAAAACGGTAGATAATTGAGTCTACTTTTAAAAAGCAACTACTAGTTTTAAATATTTTACATTGGCTTAGATTTTTGTATATTGTATACAAATTTTGTATATTGATACAAAATTGAGATTATTTTTGTTAGAACATACTATACATAGGTTTCTAATCTTGCTCAAGGTATTGTACCTATACAACTCATTTAACAATGTAATGCAGTTTTTTAGTCCTTGAAAGTTATTACCAACTAATTAGGATATAAAGAAATGTAGGTTAGTAGTTAGTCACCTATTACAATCAAACCTATAGTCATGTTAGGTATGTTTTCAAGGTCAAACAGATATATTTTAGACAGGTAGTCTTCAAACACTTCAGAGATCTACAGAATAGGGCATTTAAAATGTTTTAATAACATAAATTCTTTTATTTATGACTATGAGACATGTCTGCTCCTGGCAGCACCAATCTACTTCAGAGAAGATGATGGGCATCGAAGAACCTCCTTATGGAGTTTACTTTCCTCATGGCAAGTTAGCCAATGGGCAAGAAAGTGCCCTTGCCTCGACTGCTGACAGTATGCTGTCCAAATGGGCAGGGCATGATAAAGATATTCTAAAAATAGACAATGGTGACACCTTTAGTGAATATGAATCACAGAACTGAACATACCAAACAGGTGAATTGTACGTAGGTAAAATGGAGTATGTTTCAAATAAAGCTGTTAAAATTGCTAAGTTAATAAAGACACAAAATTATATTTTCACCAAACAAACTCACAAGAGCATGCTTAAACAATACCTAGTAAAGTGGCACTTACTCCTTTTTTTCTTTTCTTTTTTTTTTTTAACTTATAAACTTATTAGATATCACCAAAGCTTTCCAACTACCATTTTAACGTGGATTACTTAATAAAATAACTGGACAGCAAAGGTGACATTATCAACCAATCTCCCCTGTTCTTTCTCTCCTTGCAAAACTTATATAAGAGGCATCAAGATAAGCAATTCCTGTGTTAGCCACCTTCTGAAGTGCCTGCAAGGGCTGGGATGTGGCTCAGTTGGTGAAGGGCTGACCTAGAAGTCCTAGGTTCTGTACCCAGTACCTCATAAACAGGGTGTGAACACAGCTTGCAGTCCTGGCACTCAGGAGGTGGAGGCAGACAGGTCAGAAATCAAGAACATTCCCAGCAACAGTGAGAGCTACTTGTTACACAGTGAGTCTGAGGCCAGCTTGGCCTAAATGAGACCATATCTCAAAAAAAAAAAAAAAAAAAAAAAGTTATAAGAACTTCGGTTCACTGCCCTCCACTAGTGCCTACAACATACCTTGCATTCATAACGACAGAATATTAAGGTAAAACTATGCATAATACTGTTGTGGAATATTTGCACACTGTGTGAAGTATTTGTTATGATTGGTGTAATAAAAAGCTGAACAGCCAACAGCTAAGCAGGAGGTGTAGGCGGGATTTCTAGGGAGAGAGGGAAGGAATCTAGGTGCACAGGGAGTCGCCAGTAGACACGGACACAGGAGGTATAAGATGGAAGAGGTAACATCACGTGACAGGACATAGATTAATATAAATGGGTTAATTTAAGTTATAAGAGCTAGTTAAGAATAAGCCTAAGCTACAGGCTGATCTTTCATAATTAATAAGTCATCTCTGAGTCATTATTTGTGAGCTGGAGCCCCAAAGAAAAATCCAATTACAAATGCACCCAACCTGGGGCACAATCACACAGACAGAGAAGTCATGCCAGCTGGCATAGGCGCAGATGCTGCCTGGCCCTCTCTGAGGGCCCTAACGGGGACTCTGGAAAGTGTACTCAACCACTTCCCAGAACTATGGTGGTAAATGAGACTTCCACTGGCATGAGGCTAGCTAGGCTCTAGGGGAACAGAGAGGGGACAGAGCCAGCAGCTAGAGCCATACAATGGAGGGCCTAACCACTGCCTAACAGTTTAAAATATCTTACACAGTCAGACTATGCTACAGGCATGCAGTAAAGCCAGGTCCAGACACACACACACACACACACACACACACACACACACACACACACACACAAACTCTATAAAAAGGTACAGAATGCTTAAAAAGGTGCTTAGGTGCTTAAGAAAGAAAAGAAAATGGGTACAGGCAGTCATAAAAAAGTTTAAAAATAAAATAGTCTTTAAAGAGAGTAAAGCAATATTTGGACCTTATATATGCTTTGTTCATTTTGGTTTTTTTTTTTTTGAATGCTAATGAACAAAAAACAATAGCTACTGAGACACTGGACTATGGAAACTGCTAAATTAAACCAACCTATATATTTTAAGAATGTCCGAACTTCAAAATGGAAGTCAGAAAATATGTTGCATTGAGGGAGAGGTTATACCTTTGTTTCCACATGAAACAAAAAGTTATGGTTCTCTTCAAAATTAATAAAGATCAGATTTGACTGGGGAAGACCTCCTGAGGATCTTGGCTACATACACAAGGGGAAAAAAACAAGAAAGACTATAGGACAGGTGACATAAATGTTGATCCCCTGACATGGTGAACAGCTCTGAGACTGGATGAGACATAAATCTTGCTGGCTACAGAGTCCTCATGACTTATTACATGATGTCCTTCATATGGCAAGGATAGAGACTTGGTTATATAGACTTATAAAGTTAATAGATGCTTTTTACCTGCTTCAAACATAGAAAAAAAAATCATCTTTAGCTGACTTGTATACACCACACATTCCATACTTGCATTAATGCAGATACATGTTATCTTTAAAAAGTGTGTGTGTTTTCAGAAAAAAAGAACCAGATGCCAATGAAGGCAAGTAGTTCAGTGATCTAACCTCTCAGAATGACTCTGTTAAAAGTTTCCTCAAAATTCTGCTTCATTTTCAAAGCTGTTAGCTGAGAGGGTAGGCCACCAGCTGTTTCTGTCATTTCTATAGTTTTGGAAGTTGCTTGCTCTGCACTTCCTGTTTACTCAGGTAATATTATATCCTTCTTGGGTCTCTGATGGGGATTGAAGACAATAGTATAGTTTTCCTTGATAGCAAATTTTAAAAAAGAAATTTACATAAGAGATATAAAGTTTTTAAGACTGAGAAACATAAATGCTTACGTTGTTTAAGGTCTAAAAAGATTTTTTTAGAATGGTAACATAAGTTATGATAAAAAGTGGTTTAAGTATAATACTTTCTTCAAATTTACCTAATACAGGCGGACTAGACAGTGTAAATGTAATTCTACCTGATAATTGTTCTTATTGTACATAGTTTTTCTATGTTAAGAGTTAAAACTTTTCCTTTTTATTTAGACAAAAAGGGGGAAATGTGGGATATTTGTATACTGTGTGAAGGTGTATTGCTGTGATTGGTGTAATAAAAAGCTGAACAGCCAATAGTTAGGCAGGAGGTACAGGTGGGTTTTCTGGGGAAAGAAAGGAAGAGAAAGAGGAACCTAGGCATGTAGGATAAGCCAGGAGATAAGGACAGGAAAAAGGAGGGGCAAGATGGAAGAGAGGTAATGCCACAGGATAGAACATAGATTAATATAAATGAGTTAATTTAAGTTGTAAGAGCTAATTAGGAACAAGCCTAAGTTATAGGCCAAGCTTTCATAATAAGAATTCTCCATGTCATTATTTGTGAGCTGGAAGCCCAAAGAAAAGTCCAATTACAGAATACCTTACACTTAGCAAAGGGAAAGAAAATTTTCAAGTCACAATGTGCAAAAAAAAAAAAAGAAAGAAAGAAAGAAAGAAAGAAAAAAAGAAAAGAAAGAAAAAGAAAACCAGGAAGTAAGCTGCAAAATATTTTTATTGTAAAAACAATCAATAGAGGTTGACAATGCAAGTGTTATCTCAGGACATTTCCCCTTGGTTCCTGAATTTGCTCAACTCCTGTGTACAGCACGTTTCCATCCAAATTTCTCTGATTTAATGGTCCTTTTCAAATATGCTTATTGACTACATGTTTATGTTGCTTTGAAACAAATAAAAATCCATCTGATAGTAAAATCAACCAAAACAAAAACAAGAACAAAAACCCCAAGCCCTAGTTCTATTGTGCTTTCCTTTCACATTTCCTACAGGGAGACCTATATAGCTCAGATGCTTCCACAACTGAACAGCAATGTAAGATTAGTACTGCAACCACATAGTGAGCTACCAGTGAATCTTCCATCCACAAGTTACTGAATCAAACTCCAGGACATCTGCAGAATTATGCAGGCTTTTCAGTTTGGAAAAAAAAAAAAGAGAGAGAACTTTTAGCCCTCTGGTTTCCCACATTTAAAAATCTAGTTATTCAGCACATGAGTGCCTAGAAGGTGTGCAGCATGTCCAGTGCTATGCAGTGAATGGGCCTTCAACCTCTGGCTGCCTCCAAACACAAGAACTCCAATTTCTCAAAGCAGTCTCACTGAGGGTCACAATTTAGAAACACAAACTGCTCTATTTCCATATATTGCAAAATGATTTCAGAAACAGATTAAACATAACGATTGTTTTACAAAAATAGAAACTGGTGCATCACAAACTCCATAAAATACTGAACACCACATGTAAATCAAGACAATTTCACAATAAAACTGACGATGCTTGAAGACAGGGAGTCTAGTCAAACTTCAATCTCTAGATCCTTCTCCTGTAGACTCCATGTTCTACTGTGGAATTTAAAACAAAAACAAAAACCTTTATTTTTGCCAGGTGGTGGTGGTGGTGGAAGCCTTTAAGCCCAGCATTTGGAAGGCAGAAGCAGGTGGACCCCTGTGAGTTTGAGACCAGCCTGTTCTACAAAGCAAGTTCCGGGACAGCCAAGGCTGCACAGAGAACCCCTATCTCAAAAAATGAGGGTTTCATAAAGTTCTTCCTTTTAGAGATAACGTAAAGCAAATAAATTTATATGTAAAAATGTCTTAGGAAAGTAGAAGCTAGTGGAATATGCCACTTCTATGTGATATATTTCAAATCAAATTGCTGATAGTGGCAACTGATTAATTTCAAACATATATATGTGACCATTGTAATTTGGTGCCTAGAAGATGTAAAAATATAATCACAATTATTTTATGAAAAATATGTATTCATATAAGAGTGAAGATTTAGCTCCTGTAGCTGTCAAATAAATATTCTTAACTATATCCATCAAACATTCACTTATCACACCTGTAAGAGCACCAGTGTGTTTTACATCAAAGAAAGAAGGTAGGGCTCGTGTTTCACGTGACAACGCCGCCACAGTAAGGCACCACTCGGCATTCAGGAAAGAGAAGTAAAGAATTTCCAAACCACGTTCTGCCACTGATGTCTTAACCATTACATAGAATGCTTGAGGAAAAGCCACTAATATTATTAATCACTTTATACTCTTGTTCCCATCATTCTGTGCTTTTAGTTTTTCCTTATCAGTGGGAAAAATGTTGTACAAGATCTGTTAAATAAACACCTTTTCCCGCTTACAAGAAAATAATCTAGAAGTAAGGAAAACAGAAGCCAAGACTGTATCAGATATTTGTGCAACCGTTTGTCCCTGTGAGAGTGCGGAGAGGAGCAGAGAAGGGGCTACTTTCTATAGGATACAGAGGCACAAAGGTCAAGACTTTCTCAGGCAAAGTCATGGCTAGAGCAAAATTGAGAGCGCTAGGACTTTTACATTTCCCCCAAAGCTGATTCTCAGGTAGTTGCACCCAATTAAATACTCCAAGACATGTCCTTAGTCACTGCTATCGTCATCGTCGTCATCATCAGATACGTCATTTAAAGGCGATTTCAACGACTGACTGTAGGAGTCTGATCTAGTCGGCTGGCACGCAGCCATGTCCCCAGTGGAGAGCAGGTCATAGCAGAAGTCACATATCCGCACAGGCTTAGAAGACTGGCTGGGGAGAAGAAATCTCTTTTCAGAGCAGGGACCACAAACAACAAAGCCACATTTGCGGCAATGGTGCCGCCGATTCACGGGTGTGAATTTTGCTTTCTGACAGCGCATACACACCGTGGCCTCAGAGTCAGGAACCCAGACAGCAGCATGTTCACTGCTGGGTGTCTTCCCGCTTTTGGAGAGTAAATCAGTGACACACTTGTTTATGTGGTTCATCCACTCGGACTTCTCGGTGGCAGTGGCAGCGTAAACTGCAAACGATTTAGTTGGTGTCTTAATAAGCCATCCATTCCGTAATTCTCCTTCATCTTTGATGGAATCAATGGTGACATTTTCCAAGGGGATAATGTGTTGTTTGTTGTATTTTTTCTTCTGGATGACAATGTTGCCGTACACAAGAATGTCATTAAACAGGAAAAACTGCCTGGCTTTAGGCTTCTTCCTGCACAGCTTAGTCAATACTCCCTCGCCAATGAGCACCCGTCCAGGGATGGTTAAGGGCTGACCAGCTGCTCCGAAACAGTTCTCCACGATACTTATCCGTCTAGTATTTGCTTCACTGTTTGCCAAGCGATCCACCATTTTTTGCTAATAACCTTTTGGAAAAGAAAAAGAAAAAGAATTAGCACAATTCTTTATAAATTATAAATTCCTATAAGAGAAAATAACAAAATTTAATCGCCCAAGACACTGCTTTTTCCAAAGGCAAATAATCCAATATTCCTTCCCTGTAAAATAATGACTGAGCATACTACATCTTCAGTGTTTATAGTAATCCAAACGTCTACCCTTCCACAAAACACAATCCTCGTCACACAACTATTTACAAAGGCTGTAGAGACAGTCCTCCATTGTAGCCCTCGCTGGCCTAGAACACAGTCCTCCAGCCTCTACCTCTCAAGTGTGTGCCATCATAACCAGCACAAATAAAAACAACAGGACAATTAACACATTACTTCTGCAAAATAACAAACCCAATTCCATGAAACCAAATCTCAATGTGATGCTGGAGAACAGAATGCCTAATACACACACACTTAAAAACATGACCACTGTCCTATGCTCATTACATGAGTTGGCTGTTTGAAACCTGGAGCTTATGCAGGGACACTTGGCTCAGTCTGGGAGGAAGGGACTGGACCTGCCTGGACTGAGTCTACCAGGTTGATCGCAGTCCTGGGGGGGGGGGAGGATTTGCCCTGGAGGAGGTGGGAATGAGGAGTGGGCTGGGGGTAAGGGGAGGGGGTGGAAGGGGGGAGAACAGGGGAACCCGTAGCTGATATGTAGAACTGAATGGTATTGTAAAATAAAAATTTAAAAAAAAAAAAACAAAAAACAAAAAAAACAAACATGACCACTATTTTCCCAATAAAATACAACCTCTGAGCCTAGGCTAATTTTCTTTGCTGGATTCCCAAATGTTTCCCAACATGCTTCCCTGCTTCCCTTCTAAACCAATCCCTGGTCAGTGACCTCTAAAATGCTAATTTGATCCTGCTGTTGTTACTTCAAATGATTTCCCTTAATCTTTAAAATATATGAAGTTTAGCATAGTGTGTAAGGCCCTTAATTACATGGTAGGTTTTTGGTTTTGTTTTGTTTTTGAAATAGGATCTCACACTACGTAGCCCAGGTTGGCCCTGAACTTGCCACCCCCTTACCCCAGACCCCTGAGCACCGGGATGACAAGCATGTGTTACCACATCCAGCTATTACCAGGTTTTTGTTTTCTCCAACCTCAGTCTAAGTCATTCCCTGCCTAAAACACAGTATGTGAAGCAAACACGACCGTGTGTGTCTACGTGCATTCCACTGTTGTCCTCTTCACTACCCACAACTCCAGCTGCCTCTTCATCATCCTCAATCTCAGTGAGCATCTCCTCCAGTACACCCTCCTATGCGAGACAGAAACAGAAACAGCAATAGCAGCAAACTCCATCCTCCATGTTGGTCACATTCTTTGTGTTCCTTAGCTTCTTTTTTACCAACGGACTGAAGCCCATGCCTCCACTGGCTGCAGTGAAACCTGAAAGGCAGGGACCCTCTGATAGCCATCTTTAAACTGACAAGAAGTACGAAATGTACTTAAGATAAATAAGAACATTTTAACAATGTTAAAAACAACCACCTGTTTATTTAATGATCACAGATCTAATCTCTAGCTCCAATATTAAGCTCTCTCACATCCCTGAATGGTGTTCTATTTCAACCACTAACCGGAGTACTACTACACTAACAATCACACTGAAAAACACCAAGGTTTGAAAGGAAATATTTAAAGACAAACTGTGTGATTAAATTGTCTTTGGCTCACCGACTGATGATACTGTGACCCTTCCTGCCTTCTTCCATCAGCAGCTTACTGTAAGTCTGGCTATTCCTGCATCTCTGCTGCCTTTCACAAGGAGGGGCACTGGCATGTCTGAGGGTCCTCCCATCAGTGAGCGAGACAACGGATGGCTTCAAACCTTGAAGGTCTTAACTAAGTGACCAGTCCTCTGTCTCGTCTCCAACTATCCATCACCACCATCTCAAATACACACTACATTTCATCAAACCTACGATACTGCAGATTCAAAGAAACTCACATCTTATGTGCCAACTAAACACAGCATATTCTCAAGAAGACAATCAATTTAGAGACATAAAATACAACTGAAAATTTTATCTTGAGATTAAATATACTACTAAAGTGTAATCATAGCTATACATAAAATGTGAAAGTACACAGAAAATAAAATTAAAAAACAGTATCTACAATAGAAACTTATCTATGCAAAGTATTTTCAGGCTTTACATTCAACCATTCAAAAAAGTCTTCCTCAGACACTGATTTATGTGCATGAAAAAACACGATACAAGCAAGTCCCCTACTCTTCCAGGGGAAACAGGAAACAGAATCCAGAACCAAGCAGGAACTAACGCTGTGAGCTCTTTCCCGTTCCCCTTTCTGCCCCCTTCCTTCCAGGTCTCAGGCTTGCAACCCACTCTGTACTTGAGACAGAATTTCAGATCCCCTGCCTTTATCCAGACTGTGGTACATGCTTGTAATCCTAGCCCTTGAAGGCCAAAGCAGGAGAGTTAGGAGAACAAGGCCAGTCTACACAAGACTGTTTCCAAACACCAAAGGAAAGGTTGAACAGATAAATCAGAAGTCACCCCAACTATATAGTCAAGAAAGGCCTCTCTAAATTGGTAAGGGGACACAATTTAGGCACAAAGGACAATTTCAGAGGAGCAAAGGCACTTTTTCAAAACTAAACTACTTGTCCGCATTTAAACCAACTCCTGAACAGTGCAAACAGGTTTCCTATTGTGGCCACTGCTGGGCTCAACACATAAATGTGAACAGTGACTCTCTTATCTGTTAGTTCTGGCTAAAACTGGTTTCACACCCTGTGAGTGGCCAGAGGTTCTCACGATTCCCAGGGAAGCCTCTCCTCTCACATTAGCTAATGTGAGCAGCTCTGGCACAGAGGGGCGGGTACAGCCTGGAGCTGACTCTCGCAGAGCTGAGCAAGGTACCGAACGCGCATGCACAACTGCACTTCCTACTCACTGCAGCCTTACCAACGTGTGTGGTGTGAGCTCCGTCTTATGGATGAGTACACAGCAGAGGGTTACTTGGCCTGAGACTGTCACAGCACACCAGGATCAAGCCCGATGTCTCTGTACTGTCACCAGCATAATATGGTAGCAGTCTACCCACATGGAAGAACACAAAGTTGTCACTAGGCTCTGGAAACCCTACACATACTGAAGACCCAGGAATGTAAGCAAATGACCTAAAACGCCACAATTTCCCTAGCCAGGCTACCAAGAATGTGTCACTGCTCAAATTCAGCAATTTATTAGGACTGAATTTTTATTTTATTCACAAATCTCCCCCTCTAAAAATGTATTATTATTATTATTATTATTATTATTATTATTATTATTACTGTAGTTGTTGCTGTGTGGATGTGCATGGATGTCAGAGGACCACTCTGGAGGTCATTCTCTCCTTCCACCTCTATGTGGGTCCTGGAGATGGAAGGACTCAGGTCACCAGGCTGGCACACCAAGCCCCTTTACCCACTGAGCCGGCTCATGAGCTCTCACCCACTTAAGAAGGATGCAACTTGGAGAAGTCTGGGCGTGAAGAATTAGTCTTTGGCTAGAACAAATGATTCCCAAAGTTTGGCAGGTACACATAAATACACTACATACTACAAGGATACAAAAACACACACTCTCGTGATTCTTTCCATGATAAATGATGCATTTTATTATCTCCATTTATTTAGTAAGCATGGCAGCCCTCTTCTGTCTTCACTGCCAGACTGGGACCTATGTCTGGAAAGCAATGGTATGTAGAACCCAAGGGCTCTGCTCTAAGCAGACCCTCCATTATCTTTCTTGGTCCTGAAATAGGTCCCATGTGTCTGACATGAAGAGCAATGGACTAGAAAATACACAAGCCCTGCTTTACACGTGTACAAGCTATACTGGAGTGGGGGGGGGGTTAGTAGTGAAGAAAGTCATCAAAAGAGTATACATATCACTGTGACCCACATTTCTATTACACACCCCAAAGCAACCTTCTCTGGTAAAAGAGATCCTCTGTCTCAATGCCAAGGAGACTTCTCTCCAGGGCCCTAACTCCCCACCGTCACAACCAGGCACTAAGACCTCCCGAGACTCGCTGTGATGACCAGAATGCAAGAGCACTGGTATCCTCAAGGACAGAGTCGCTACATGCTTTACTGAGGGTCTCTGGGGAAAGTGGGCTGCAAAATGTGCTCCAATCTGAAGGCTGCTGCCTGCTTTTCCCGGGAAAGACTACCACAGAATAGAGGACTAGGAAGAAAACCAATTCCGTTCTCTGGCAGACAGGACTGCATGTTTTAAAGGGCACACTCTTCATGGGGCACGCTCAGCACCTGTTGACATGTAACCCTGGAGGAGACAAGACAAAGACAGAGACTCCATTCACAACTAAGGAGACCCACCTGTGCTGGTCTCCAGACTACAGTGCTGGTCCCCCGCCTGCAAATCAGGGCGTCTCAGCTCAGCCTAAGTTCGTTCTTTCCTTCCTTCCTTTTGAGCTGGGTCTCACCAAGCAGGCCTGCTGGTCTGGAGCTCACAGAAAGCTGCCTGCCTCGGAGGTTAAAGGCGTGTGGACCACGCCTGGCCAAACTAATTTTCTTACTCTTACTCACAATTTCTGATGTTAATGAATTCCAGTATTCAAACTTAACAGGTTACAGTAAAAAACAAAAAACCCAACAACAACAATAAAAACTATGAGCCAAAAGGCCTAATTTAAAAAAGAAAAAGCAGCAGCCACCTTCAATAAAATAGTAAGGTACTTTCTGTCTTTAAAATACTGACCTTACATAATAAGTGGGCTGGCTGGATTTCCCATTTCCAGCAAGTCTTATTTGCCAGAATCTACCAACACGCCCACCCCCAACACCCCCGCCCCTGACTCCCTACTCCCTTGCCCAGGGCTGGGGACTGGACCCAGGGCAAATGCTCTACCACCAAGGCATCTCCTGCAAACATCTGATCAACACTTTCAAGTGCGAGGTACTGCTGAACCGAAACTTTACAGAGGAACAGAGCCGAGGGTGAGAACGCTGGGCCGCCGGGAAGAGAAAACAAAGGGGTGCCCTGGACACAAAGCTCTGTGGCAGAAAGCCTGCTCCGACCTCCAGCAACCAAACTTCCGCAACCAAACAAAACAGTAGGAAAAACAGCCTGCCTGGGCATGGGGATAGGAGAGCGAACCACCCCATCCTCTCAGTCCATGTAGGCCAAATAAATAGTCTAGTGCCTACCTACTTTTAGTAGTCACATAATCTAATAGCCAGCATAATAAAGTTACTCTAGGCAAAAGTGTAAATAAAATATTAGCATAATAAAACAAAGAAGAAACACTTGAAATTTTAGCAAACTAAATTTGAGTGAAGTTTACCTTTTCAATCATAAGAGACTTTGCCTCTCTGGCTGTCCACTAAGATTTCTGCCCTGGTAGCAAATCACTAACATGATCTGTAGAATCAGTGGTAATAAAGGAAATAGACTGACTTCTTAGATAAGAAAAAGGGAACAAACTTTTGTATTTTATGTTTAAATTTATCAAAGCTGAGAGAAAAATGAAACTTCAAGAGTTGAATCATTATAAACTACATTAACTGTTGCAAGTCTCCCTAGGCACCACACCTGCCTAAAATTAAAAAGGTAAGTTATTTCACAATCTCAATCATGAAAGGAAAAGCAAGTACATTTAATCAATGCCTATTAGACATTTACTTTACTCTTTCATTTAATAATATTACGTGAAGGCAGGTGGTGGTGGTGCACACCTTTGATCTCTGTACTCAGGAGGCAGAGGCAGGAGGATCTCTGTGAGTTCAAGGCCAGCCTGGCTATAAAATGAGTCTAGGACAGCTAGGGATACACAGAGAAACCTTATTTCAAAAAAAAAAAAAAAAGAGTAAGAATGATGATGATGATGTTAGGTGAAAATAATTCACTTTACCAAATCAATACATAACAATAAGTAAATGTAAACAGAGTCATAAAATGGTTGAGAGCCTAGTAGGGTGCCATACACCTGTACACCTACTACCCTAGCACTGGAAGCCAAATCAGGAGGACCGAACGCTCCAGGCCTACCTGGACTACATGGTAGGACTGTTCTCCAAACAAAATAAAAACTTATTTCTTAAACAAGCCGGTCAAATAGGTTAGGGGTTAATATTCTGACCTGCCCCTTCAAGTCCCACCCCATTCTGCTTCCTGACATAAAAGCCTCATTTTAAGGAAAAACTCCTCCCCTTCCTCGGTCGGTCTGTCTGTCTGTCTGTCTCTCCCCCATGCCCACGAGGTGTGCACACCTCCGCTTTCTCTCTCTTCCCTTTCCTCCTTGTCTCTCTCTTCCCTCTCTCTTCATCTCTCTATTATAATCAACTCTCCATGTGGATGCAGCTCCTGGGTGAATGACTTTCCACGCGCTGCCGCCCCGCTGCATCTGCCCAGCAGGTTTTCCCTCAGACATGGGATACCCTGGTCTGGCCAGCTGGGGGTCCCCATTCACTCAAGTTCATGACACTGGGGAGCTGGTTCAGCAGTTAGAAGCACTGGCGGTTCTGTAGAGGACTGGGGTCTAATTCCCAGCACCTATTTGGCAGCTCATAACCATCTGTCGCTCCAGTCCCAGGGGATCTGGCACCTTCTTCTGACCTCAGCTGGCACCAGGCAAGCTTGTGGTGCACATGAACACATGCAGACGAAACAGCCATATGTTTGAAACAATTTAAGTTAAATAATTTTCTTATGACTTCACAGCTAAATACACACACATTTTTATGGGATGCTAGGAGATACATAATTTTTTTTCTTTTTCCTGCTCCCTTCAGAAATAATTTACCAATGTAGACCTCTAATTATGTATCTAGGAGGGGCCACTGACAAAAAATAAAAATTAATGTCAGACAAGAGGACTTTTATTTCACCAATAGGCCCAAATTTGGATATGTGCTTACTCTAAACAGATTGGGAAGTTCCTGAAAACAAAATTATTTCCTATAACCTGATATTACCAACAGTACCTACAAAAACAGAGCATGCTCGCTCTGGCAGTTCACATACTAAACTATTCAAAAGCTTTATATCCACGCCCCCAACACAAGCGAATGTGACCAGGAGTGACAGCAGCTTCTCAGTGGGGAAGCCTGCTCCAGGGTAAGACATGTGCAAAGGATTCCTAAAGGGACTGTGGAGATTGTCAGTGAAGGAGGCTTCAAACAGGACAGGTCTGAGGAAGAAACACAGCGTGCTATACAGTCACGGGTCAAGATTTTAGGGGAAAAACAGAAGAATCACTCACTGAGGAGATGCTGAACTAGCTGCTGTCTGTTTTAAAGGTCTACTCGGGAGAGTGGAACATGGACTTCAAGTTTCTAAAGAATCCTCCGAGTCTCCCAACAGTCGGTCCTAAATAAAGCAAGATTAACATTCTCCAGCTACAGCTCTGACCAGGAACCACCACCAGCCGGGCGGGAGGGGCTACCCAAACTTTCCACATGGGCTCCAGTCTCCTGCAGTCTTTCTCCCCATCTTCACCTGCTCCACGTTCTCTCTGGTGACATAAACCAGACTCTCACCAGCAACCTGCTCTGGGCTTCCTCCCCTCTCTGAACTCAGCACGAGGACACCTCCTCCTGTCTTCTTTCTGTTTGCTGAAATCTCACCAGGCCCTCCAGAGGTACTCAGGCCAAAAGCCTGGGAGCCAGACACTATTTCATCTTTAAATCTCCACACCACTTAATAGCACAGACTTTATTATATGTTTCATTGAAATTTGGATACATGTTTACTTCAAATAATTTGGGAGTTCCTGAAAACAAAACAGTATTTTCCACAATTATGTATTCCAAACAGCACCTGCAAAATTGCTGCATTCTACATGCCAGAATAGACACTGAGTTGAACATGACCGCAGTTACAGGTAACAGCAGTTTCTCAATCTGGAGTTTGCTGAAAATCAACTACATCTTTAAAGCCTGCTGATCTTCAAAAAAAAACAGGAACTGCTCCCCACACACCAAGCACTTCACTGAATCCACAAATTTCAGATTGACAAGCAAATCTAACTATATCTAATTATGAATTCTAAACATCCAGCCCGGAAGTTCCTATTTAAAAAAAAGTCCCCAATATGTCACAATAATCTATAAGAGTTCTTCTCTTTCTAAAAGCACAGCTGTTTTGTCAATACAAAATGATGCCCCAAGCATATTTCTACCATCAACACCACTGAGCAGAGAGGGCCTGAGAGCCGCAGTGCTCGGCTTAGGAAGAACTGAGCAACCCTGCAAAGGGGCAAACGCTCGAGCTTTCCAACACTTTCTTTAGCATCACTCAAAATACTTCTGATTTGCTCACTGTATTTATATTTGGTAGGAAAAAAGAATGAACAAGACACAGAGAATGAAGGCTTTACATTCAATTTTAATATAAAGCACAATTGGTTAAGTATTATACTAAAAAAGTCAGCAAACCAGGAAGTGGGGGGGGGGATGAATGTGTGGCACACATAATTTACCATTCTAATATCTGAAAGAATAAGTGAAATTTCAGAAGGAAATATATAAAAACACACAGAAAATGAAAACCAAACCCTGAAGTAAGTGTAGTTTTTTTATTACACTAATGCACACAGTTTCAGTAGAGGATGTTGGGAGTCACTGGAGTGAGAGGAAAGAAAAAGACAAGATACTTGACCAGCTATCTTAGTTCCTGAGACTTCCTGCTTAAACTTTTGGAAGGACTAGTCTGATTTGATCTAAGTTTTCCTAAAATAACTATGCAAACAGTACAAGCCACTGCTTTAGAAGGAAGAGCTGGGAAACAGGATCTAAGAGGTGAGTGTGGACTCACACCTGCAGTCCAGAATTTAGAAGGTTGAAGCAGGAAGACAGCTCTAAGTTCCAGGTCAGTCTGGGCTACATGAGGTCTTGGGCCTGACAGAGTAAGGGACAGGAGCTGAGGGTGAGGTTACCATGACTAACTGGATGTAAAGCTAAAACTAACCACCAGGTTGGAGATGTAGCTCAGTAGTAGTGTCCATACAGAACACTGAGCATGGGGAGAAGATGGAGGTTAAGCATAAAATGATCCCTATGGTTCTAAGTAATGTGGAAGCAATCATTGATGATATCAATGGAGTCCAAGCAGTAAAACAGTCACTAGCCATTTGGCACCGTATAAAACTCTAGTAAACAAGACACTCAAAGCTAAAATCTTTGTGGCCAAAAAAAAAAGGTAGCTATAATCTCAAGTTTATACAAGCAAGTATATATAATTCAGGTCTGTTTCTACAGGAAAGTAAAGGATGGAAGCAATTAACAAAGGAAAAAAATGGCGGGCATGGTGGCATACACCTTTGATTCTAGTACTCTGGAGTCAGATACAGGTGGATTTCTGTGAGTTCAAGGCCAGCCTAGTCTACAAACTGACTTTCAGGCCAGCCAGGGCTATACAGATCCTGTCTCAAAAACAAATAAACAACACCCCCCCCCCGCAACAAAAAGAAACAGGGTAAGAAAGGGGTCTAGTATCCCTGCAATGTACTAAAAACTGAGGAATAATGTGCTCTTAAAGTCTAAACAGCAGAGAAACAAAGAACCAGATAATTACACAGGGAACACACAAAGATGGTCTTAGGGCTAAGAGTTGAGCTGTGATAATTCTGACCATGTGGACATCTAGGTCCAAATCTTGAAACATAAAAACGTACATTCTCGCCGGGCATGGTGGCGCATGCCTTTAATCCCAGCACTTGGGAGGCAGAGGCAGGCGGATCTTTGTGAGTTCGAGGCCAGCCTGGGCTACCAAGTGAGCTCCAGGAAAGGCGCAAAGCTACACAGAGAAACCCTGTCTCGAAAAAACAAACAAACAAACAAACCAAAAAAAACGTACATTCTCCTCCTATCAAGAGAGGCCCAGGGCTCGGTCTCCAGTACCAGGTACAGCTTCCCTCTTGTTGGGCAGACCTTGAATCCCACTAGAGGGCTGCTGGTTACCACCAAGGTATTCATGCCACTACTGCACTCTTAGGGCCACTATGTCATGCCAGCTGGTGTGACCCATAGCGTCAGAGCTGGGGAGGACTGTTGGTTGCCTCCCTCCCTTGGAAGCTTGCATGGTGCCTTCCTCAGGTCAGATCAGCTCAGGTCCTTCTGGGTCCTGTGTCAATGCATGGTGTCTTCAGCAACAGGATTTACTTCCACCTCAGGGAGGCAAGCGAGGGCAAGGGTAATAGCCTGGAATGTTTGGGGAGGCTCTTCAACATGCTGGCCAACAATTCAAAACATGGCTTCTCATGCCTGGTGCTGGGATTTTTGTTTCTGACACTTTACTAAACCAGCTTAATTTCTAACTACATTCTAAATATTTATTCCTACACCCACTGATAAAGAGTAGTTCTCACCCCTCATTAAAGAAACTTCTCTTTGCAACAGACTGAGACCTTTACAAAAAAACACAACTAATCAAAATGCAGGGAACAAGACTTCACAGTATGTTGCCCAGTCCCAACTGATGCAATTCCTGCATCTAAGACTCACGGATGATTGCAGAAGAAAGGGCAGAAAGATTTTAAGAGCCAGAGAAACAGGAAGTTTGCTGTGAGATTCTGTCTCCTAGAAATGTCAGAGAAGAAACACCCATGAAGTCTGTACATGGTTGCCCAGACAACTGAACAACAGTTACAACAATGGACATGCTAAAATGGAAGGGAAAGTTCTTGGGGTGTCAACCCTAGACTAAGAACTACAGGCAACAAGGGAATGCTGAGAGCTGGAAAAATGGTCTTCCCCAGCAAAGAGCCTCCTAATCAGTTATCCAATACCAAATGTCAGCCCTGAGATGATATATATACACAGCGGTAACATGACACAGACCAAGCAGCTTCCACTTATGTATATAGGAATATACTTATCTATGGATGGATGGATGGATGGATGGATGGATGGATGGATGGATGGATATATGTAACAAAAAAAAAGGCCACAAATTTGAGAACAAGGGTGGTGGAAGGAGGAAAGAGAAGGGAGGAAATGATGTAACTATAATTTCAAAATTTAAAAAAAGAAGTAGATTAAACTATTTGGAAGGGTAGAAGATGGCACGTATGTCTACCCTAGGAAAAGAGATGCCTAAGCCCAAGCTATGTGAAGGAAGGCAAGCAGGAAGTACAGTGGTAGAGTACTAATTTAAAAAATAATTTTTATATCTGTGTGTGTGTGTGTGTGTGTGTGTATGCTCATACTTGGTCACAGGAGTGCCAGGGCACACAAGTACAGATCAGAGAACAATTTGCAAAAACTGTTGATCTTTTTCCACCATGTGGGTTTCAGGGATCAAACACGGATCATTGGGCCTGACAGTAATAGCATTCACCTGCTTAATCATCTTGCTGTAGCACAAGTATTAATTTTGGTAAAATAAATAGGTGATAAACTGCAAAAGAAAGCATCAGACTGAAGCTGGGTGTGGTGGCATATGCCTATAACCCCAAAATTTGGAGTAGAAGCAGGAGGATCAAGAGTTCAAGGTCATGCTCAGCTACACAGTGAGAGGCCTGCTAGGTTATGTGAAACCTGCTCTTGCAGAGGTCCCAAGTTCAGGTCTCAGCATGGACATTAGGTGGTTCACAGACCCTATAACTCCAGCTCCAGGGAACCCAACACTCTCTTCTGGCCTCCACAGGCACCTGCTGTCATGTGCACATATCCACACACAGATAAGCACAAGTACACATAACTAAAACTAAAGTTTAAAAAAATTCCTAAAAAAAAAAAACAAAACAGACAAAACCAGAGAATGTAAGATCGGAAAATTTAGATTTGAATATACAAGCAACGGGGGCCAAAGAAAATTTTTCTAACAGGAAAATAATCAGTATACAGAAACAGCACACAGGATGAAGTGAAGTGTGGTTTGAATCTTAAGCGGTGCTTTAATTAAAAAAAAACCCAGAGCCTCTGACTGAAATCCTGAGTCTTCACCCAAAAGGGTCTCAGCTGAGCTGCTTTAGTTCCTGTTTCCTCACGCCTTGTATACCTTCTCCACCCTGCTGTCACTTCCTGGGATTAAAAGCGTGTGCCACCACTGCCTGGCAGTTTCCAGTGTGGCCTTGAACTCACCAAGATCCAGATGATAGGATAAAGGGTGTGTGCCACCAATGCCTGACCTCTATGTCTAATTCAGTGGCTGGCATCAGATCCTTGAGCAAGCTTTATTAGAGTGCACAATATATCACCACAGTAAGAGAATATGAAAACACAAGACTGAAAGCAAAGAAATCAGAAGAGTATTACAGCAAAACAAGAAAGGTGATCAATGCAAAATACACTGTATACATGCACAGAAGCATCAGTGAGACCCGGTGTTCTATGTGATTAAGACATGCTAACAAAAAAGCATAAAAACAATGGAGCGAGCACACAATGAAGGCAAGGGGAGGACTCAAGAGCAGCAGACACAATTCAGGAACTGACTGAATATACGGATGAAAAGTGAGTTAGGACTGAAAAGTTGAAGGAAAGCCT
The DNA here is from genome assembly GCF_004664715.2 of Peromyscus leucopus. Classification (NCBI taxonomy): domain Eukaryota; kingdom Metazoa; phylum Chordata; class Mammalia; order Rodentia; family Cricetidae; genus Peromyscus; species Peromyscus leucopus. The sequence goes on along the minus strand of NC_051064.1, from coordinate 19,756,552 downwards.
GCAGTGGACTGTTAGTGTTGCAGGAAGAAGAAATTGGTTTGGCTCATTTATCCTGAAGTCCTTTAGGGAATCCAAAAGATAATCATTCTGGGTATCCACCTGTCAAACAGAAAAGTCAGCACGTGCGGGTTCCAGAATGGAGGGAGTTCAGTAGATGTCCACAGAGGAGACGGCTGTTAAGTGGAAAATTCAATAAAATGATACTACTGTGTGCCAAGCACGTACACCAACATCTTCGTGAATCTTCACAACTTGTCACAAACGGCTCCAGTGAAGCTTAGAGAATAGAGTGGCTTGTTCAAGAATCTGGCCAGCACGGAGCAAAGGCTCTTCCCAGCATTCAAGCTGCTTTCTTTCCAGTGTGCTCACAGCAATTACTAAAATGCCTTCTGTTTTCCTCCCAGGTCCTCCTCAAATTGTGCACACGAGTTTGTGCTTTAGACTAAGGAGCCCGAATGTGGCACACACCTACAGCCCCACCACTGAGGAAGCAGAGGCATACAAAGGATGGAGAATTTGAGGTCAGCCTGATCTTCATAAGGAAACACTCTCAAAAAAGGAAAACACCATCCACAAAAAATAAATAAATGAGGTACAGTAGGGAAGGACTATTAGAGGCAGGAAGATTGGGAGCCTAAGACTCCTTAACTCCATATGGTGCTGGAGACCAGCCTAGGCTACATGAAACCTGCCTCAGAAAACAGACTGAAAAAAGACTTCTCTTAGGTGAGGACAAGACATTAATCCAAATTCTACAGTCCTTACAAAATTACTAAACACCTACCTCACCCTAGAAAAGTTCTGCAACTTAAGTTAGCACTGCAAAAGCACACTTAAGAAGCATTCAGACTTATACGTCAGACTAATGATTACTATTTACACAAAGAGCTGGTATACGCAAAGCTGAGCCTCCAAGGTAAGTATCAATAGAAAAGCAGACTGCGTTCACTTTTCCTAAGACAACTGTGACAAGACCACAACAAAATCAGTTTGATGGACTGGCATGTACACACAAACATAACCTTCTCATTTTCCGTCAGGGGCAAAGTAGCCAATCACACTTTAAACAGTGACTGTACCCTCTTGCTCATCCAGAGCTTCTCTCCATTCACCACAATTACATGTCAGTCATCGTCCGACTGGAAATTCCATGAACATTCAAGTCTGTATCCCCATGTCAAAATTCAGCTACCAAAGTTAATTATTTTTAAAAAGAAAGAACTAAAAAGGAAAAGTCTGACCACCTAATCTGTGGACTGAATGGAGTTCACGGTACAAAGGGGAAAGACTACAGAAACTTAACAACTATCCCACGGAAATTACAATCTGGTAAACTCATGAAGCACGTGTACAAGGAATCCATTCAAACCTTCCCTGAGCCTCTGCTATGTTCTCTGCTTGCTGGACCAAGGACGCGCCACACAGACCTATGCAACACTTCCAGGACACCATGGGGGAAGGGAACTGAATCTGGAGAGGAAGAGGAAGCCTGAGGGCACTGTGGGCAGAAAGCTTCAAAGAGTGCAGCCTTAAGAGGTGGTTTGGGTTCTGTTTGGGTTCGGTTGTGAGACAAGTTCTCACTATTGCACCCCAGATCAAACTGCAATCCTGCCTCAGCGTGCTGGGATTCCAGGCAAGTCCCACTACAAACACCCCCATCCCACCCCACCCCACCCCACCCCACCCCACCCACCCCACACCCCGGCTTTAACTGAGTGTTTTTAAGAAAAGATTCAACACCACACCCTTGCATTTTCAGCTCTTAGGAGACAGTTACACTGGAAACCTAAACTCAATCAGAAGGATAAGTGATGGAAAGAAACAGAGGGCAGAGAATGCCCCAGAGGGATGAGCTATGGGATACTACAGAGAAAGGAGACCACTTCAGTCACCAGACTTCAGTTAATCATCAGCTGCCTGCTAGAGTTGTGAAATCAGCCAAGCAACGCCTTTCTAATAAATAAATATTTTTGGCTAAATATGTATATATATATATATAATGAACTTGACCTGATCATAAATCAAAATAAAATCTGGGTGTTTTTTTTTTGGGGGGGGTATAAGACAGGGCTTCTCTGTGCAGCTTTTGGAGCCTGTCCTGTCTTTTTTCTTTCTTTCTTTCTTTTTTTTAAAGAACTAAGGAAACTGACAAATCTAACCTATTAAAGAATGAAATGAGGGGGCAGCAGGATGGCTCAGTGGGTTAAGGCCACACCTGACAGCCTAAGCTCTATCTATCCTTGGAAGGAAGAAAAGCAACTCCCCAAAGTTATCCTTTGACCTACACACACACACACACACACACACACACACACACACACACACACACACACACGGTAATTAAAAATAGAGGGCCAGAAGGTGGCTAGAAAGTAAGGAAAGACGCCAGCCCCCAAGCCTACGCACCTAAGCCGGATCCTCACAATCACGTGGTAGGAAGAAGAAACTGGTGATTTGTCTTCTGACCTCTCCACAAGGCTGTGTGCCTAGCACTACACACAATGACTGTTTTTTAAAAATTAAGCGTAGAAAGAGACATGTTTTAGGGCTTTTGCATTGTTAAGAGCCTTTTTAGCTCATCGAACATTATTTTAAAGTTGTCTTTATTTTTTAATGATATTCATTTACTAGGCTAATTCATGCTGTCCACCAGCTTCATCTGGGGGAGGACGATTACATGTGCTTTCCAAATAAGCAACCTAATACTATCCACATCCCAGTGCTGCCATGACCCATGGTGATTAAAAATAGCCTTTGTTAATTCTGAATTAACCCAAGGCCCCCATAAGCTCCAAGAGTACAGAAGGAGATCAAGGGAAAACTCACCAGCCATTAAGGAACCAAAAGGAAAAAGAATGGAAAAAAACAAAACTGAAACGTCAAGATCACATCATCCTATTCTATTTGTTGTGGTTGGCTGATTTGGAGGGGGTTGTTTCTGAAAGGCTCACTCTGTAGTCCAGGCTGGCCTCGAACTCCCAACGATCCTCCTGCCCCGGTCGGCCGAGTACTTGGACTACAGGCAGGAGCCAACACACTGGACTACTTCACTGTATTTGTAAGAAAGTAACATATGCCTTAACGTCAACTGAACATTAACGTCTCAATGTTTCTTTAATGAGTCTCTCAGGCAACGTAAAAAAACATAACAAAGAAGGCATTTACCAATTTAACATACTAGGAGTCTGAAGTGCTGCTTAGGTGTAACCTGAGTTCTGTTCGCTTCCTCGGCACACTCAACACAACTTACTGCTTTAATATTCTAGGAGCATACAAGGCTACTCGAGCAACTTCGGGAACCAGCTCTTGACCTTTAATAACACTAAAAAAAAACACTCAGCAAAAGACCATAAAACTTTAAAACCCTCCAAATCGCTTGTAAGCCACTGCTCCCCTCAGAGCCAATTTCTGGGGTGCCGTTGTCATATAAAGTCATATAAAATACACTGCTGAAGTCACAGCGGGCCCCTGACGCCCGGACCCTGCAAAGTTTTCAGACCCCACGATCCGGGGGCCCGAGCCCTGGCGCCCCACAACTTGGGGCGCGACGCGGGGTCCCGTCCCCACCAGCCGCCGTCCCGGGGCTCAAGCCTCCGGGGCGGCGTCCCGCGGACGGGCGCGGCGGGACCGAGGCGGTTCCAGCCCGAGCGCCGGCCCGGAGGGGAGCCGCCCGGGAGCGCCCCGTTTCCCACAGACCCCAACATGGCGTCGGCCGCCGCCGCCCGCACCAACACGTCCTCCCCGCGCCGCGGCCGGCCCGGGCCCGCAAAGTTTCGCTTCCCCTCCCCGGCCCGCCGCCGCCCGGCGCGCCCCGACCCCCGCGGCACCTACCCGGCCCGGCGCGGGCGGCGGCGCCGAGGCTGCGACTCCTCCTCGTCGCCGACTCCGGCCGCGGACCCCGCCTGGTCCCCGGCCCCAGCCTCGCAGGGTGTGTGGGGCCCCGCGAGGCCGGCGCGATCCGGCCGCGACGGGCGCAGCCGCTCGCTCGCAGGTGACTTCACCGCCCCTCCGGCCGGACCCGACAACAGCCGCCCGGGCGGGCTTCCCTCCTGCGCGCGCACCGGCGCGCCCTCGCTCAAGCGCCAAACACGGGCACGAGCGCACCCGCCCTGCCCTTTCTTCCCGGTTCCCTCGCCCCGCCCACCGCCTTGCCCCGCCCCTCCACCACCCCCCGCGCGCCGGGCTCGAGGGGCGGGGCCTGGGGCGGAGGCCACACCCACCGGGGCCTCCCGGGGCGGGCTTGCGGGGCGCGCTCCCCTGCTCCGAGGTGACGCGCGCCGGAGCGGGCTGGGGCAAGCCTGGGTCGCCCGACCCGACTTTCCTGACTCGGATTCGCCTTCGGAAAGGGCTGTTGGGCTGTCCGCGAAGTTCTCCGAAGAATGGACGGAAGCCGCCTCCACGCCTCCCTAAGGAACAGGAAAGGAAGGCTTTGCCTCTCGCCACCCCAGCGCGCCTGCCAGCCCCGCCTGGCTCGGCCATGCTGCCGAGCACCTGCGCTCGCCGCCTCCCGAACGCCTGCCGCCTGGATCCAGCGGCTCTGCGCCGGCCGCCCCCGGCCCCGCACGCTTCCTCGTAACTGTGTGCCTTAGAGCTCCGCTCTTCCCCAAACTTCCTGGCCACGGCCTCTGCTACCTGCATCGCGGGTCTAGAACCCGGCGTTGAGATAACGCTGGGGAGAGGAGCCCTCGCTCCTCGGTCCCTCAGCGTTTGCTAGACACTGGAGAGACAGAGGCTATCTAGCAGGCAGGGCGAGGGAAACATTCCGTTTAAATAGGGGACGGGTAGAAAATGGGCTAGAGTAAATTTTATTTCAGAACCTCTAATTCAGCTTTCTCAACCTGTGGGTCTCGACCCCCCTTTTTGTGGTGGAAGGGCCCTTTCACAGGGGTCGCCTAAAACCAACAGAAAACACAGGTACTTACATTTCTGTTCATAGCAGTAGCAAAATTACAGTTATAAAGTAGCAACAAAAACAATTTTATGGTCGGGAGTCACCAAAGAGGAGGAACTGTATTAAAGGGTCACAGCCTTAGGAAGGTTGAGAAGCATTGCTCTAATTTTTGTGGAATTAGCGGTCCACCAACCACGACATACACAAATGAGCCCGGGGGGGAGGGAGGAAGGGGTGAGCAGGTTTGGGTTGTGTTGGTTTTCCTCCTGCTCTTGTGTCTGCAATTCTTTACGTTTTTCCCACCCTCCCCTATTTCAATGTCTCTGCAACAAACACAATTGTTTTAAATTAGTATCCAGTTCAAAATTACAAAATTGGTAAAGAGTCCAATTGTGATAATAGGGATAGTCACAGGATCTCAGTCAGGCGCACACAGCCTTTACATGTGTTAGACTAGATATGCTGCTCTAAGATCCCTGTAAATTTGGAGATTAGGAACCACTTTGTCTGTGGGTCCCTTCTAGAGCATCAGACACCAAACATTACTATCAATAAACTGTTGCCATCCCTACCAATACACTTATTTAAGTTAAAGTGCACAGATGCAAGCCAGATGCTACTCAAAGTCTCGGCTTTCCCAACTATAATACCTGTGTCCTTGGACATACTCAGTTCCTTCCTGTGTAAAATTGGAATAATGAAAGAAAGTACCTCAAAGAGTCATTAAGCGAATCAATATTTGTAACATATGCCAAGCACAAGCTAAGTGCTATGTAAGTACGATGAAAATTATTAAACATACGTATGCTGTGTATGTGTGCACACATATATCTATTACAATTTTCCTCATTTTTAAGTATTAAAACATACCAAATAATGATTTAAATATATGGAGTGCTGTGTTTTCTCCCTGCAGTCTGTGTATTCTTCTCCCTTCCTGGGATGTGCGCTCCCCAGTTTGGAAGCCATTTATTTAGAGTCATACTGGCAAATATGGTAACCACTGAGCACACAGATTCATTACATTTTAAACTTAAGATCTGGCTCCTTGCTGACACAGTTCTGTTGGATAGCACATAGCAAGCTGAACAAAATGAGAGACCAAAGTCCCCTGACAGCATTTGGGTTGTCCTGACTCAGCCTGTAACTCCAGAACCTGTTCACGTGGTAAGATCTGTCCCTCACTCTCATATCTCGTCTGTGGCCTGAAGGTAAACCAGGAACTGCTGGATAGACTGCTGCAGAGGAGAGAGTGTGTGGAGTGTAGAAAGGCTGGCAAAGGTCTACCATAGAAAAGCTTGAGAAAGAGTAAAATTTGAGTGTCAAACAACTCAATTGCATAAGCCTGTAGGACAAAGTTGATCCTGTTCAATTGTCCTTCAATCAAAAGGGTTTTCTTCTAGGGTGCCTTCTTTGGGAAAGAAAAGAGCTTGTTAACTGAGAACAGCTTTGAGGGGAGATAGCAAAGGCCTACATTTTTATTGCTCCTTGGTTTCATTGTATCTTTTGCCCAGGAGCCTTGGTTTTTGTTTTTGTTTGTTGTTTTTGTTTGTTTGTTTGTTTCTCTAGTCTTGGCCATCACAGTGAAATGATACTGCCTCATCCACAAACCTGGTAAGTCATTATCCTTTTATCTTCTGCTGGAATCCAAACTCCACTTCCAAAATATAGAAGGCTCTATCTTCAAAGAACTTCATCGTTGGCCTTGTGGTGCTGCTCACCCATAATCCAAGTACCTGGGAGGGGAAGAGGAGACAGGAACCCGAGCTCATCCTCAGCAGGACACATCTAGTTGGATGTCAGCGCAGGATACATGAAACCCTATCTCAGAAAACAACAGTAAGGGCTGTGGGGATGGCTCTGTCAGCAAAGAGCTTGATACCCAAGCATGAGGACTTGAGTTCAAACCCCAGCAGCCACATAAGAAGCTGGGTATGGTGCACACACCTGCACCCCCAGTGTTGGGAAGGTAGAGACAGGAGGACCCCGGGACTCACTGGCGAGCCATTCTAGCCTACATGGGATCCCAGTGAGAGACACTGTTGGGTGGTTCCTGAGACTGACCCCTGTGTCCCACAGTGCATAAAACCGGGTGTGGTGGTTCGTACCTGGAACCCTAGTACCCGGGAGACGGAGGCAAGAGGATCAGTTCAAGCCCTCTGTTACATAGAGCATTTGAGACCAGCCGGGGATATGTGAGAGTCTGCTTCGAATAATAATGTCAGACGACATTAAAAACCACCAGTGCTGGTCAGATATTGGTGGGGAGGGAGGGACTGAATGAATGGGTTGAGAAGGGAGGGCGAACAGTCTAGAATACTACTGTAACAATGGAAACATGCTCCTTATCCTTTGCCCAAGCTGTAATATCAAACTCTCTGGGGCTGGTGGAGTGCTTGACCGACATGTACAAGGTCCTGGGTTGAATCCTCAGGTAGATGTAAGTTAATCTATTCTAGCAGACATACAACACTGTCTCAGGACAGTTATGGTTGGGGAGATGGAGAGGGTGTACACAGGAACTGTGTACTTTTCTCTCAGAGTTGCTATGAACCAAAAGCTGCCCTTAAAAAAAATCTATCCAAAAAGAAAAAAAAAAGGCAAAAAAATATTGCATATGTCTTTGGAGAAGTTGGAATTAAAGCTTAGAACTGATTTGAGATGCTTTTTGGCAGGCATTTAAGTGCATTTCGTGGAAGAGTTACTGTAAACTGCATCTCTAAGGCGACTGCTCTTTTTACCATCTGTCAGAATCTCACCTTAGAATTTTTAAATGGTGTTTAAATCTGACTAGAGATCCTTATTCATGTTTTTAAATGATAGTTTCTTTTTCTTTTGAAACAAGCTAACTTAACCGTGTCACTAAGGATGGCCTTGGACAGAGTAAACAACATGGAAAGCATCTAAGGAAGACAGCTGGCATCAGTCTCCAGCCTCCACACATGGGTGAAGACAGAGATATGGTCTCATACACTACACACACACACACACACACACACACACACACACACACACAGGCACACGGGCACACACCACACACATGAACACAGACGGGGGCACATGTTGACACACATAGGCACACAGAGGGAGAGGCCTATGTTCACACACATACACAGGCACATTTGTGGTTGGTTAAGTTTTATTGTAGAGTATAAGTCTTACTCAGATATTCTCAAACAAACATATAACATCTGCTTTCCTCTGTAGTAAGTTTCTAAATTCTATGCACATTACCTTCTTTGTCAGTAGAGGGAAAATTTCATTTATGTTGGGTGTGGTGGCTCGTGCCTTTAATCTCTGCACTGGGGAGGTAGAGGCAAGCAGATCTCTGTTGAGTCTACAGAGAGTTCCAGGCCAGCCATGGCTACACAGGGAGACCCTATCTTCAAAGCAAATGAAACAAAATTTCATTGATTACTAGTATGTGTGGCAGACAATTATTGAGTAACCTTTCTTTCCATGACTACTTCAAAATAAATATACATCCATCAAAGAACAGTTTTTAAAACTTGGCTCCAGATTAAATAAAATTCAACAGAATATTTAAATCCAAATATTGCCAAGAGAATCTATTTCCAAAAATAGCATTTGGTAGAACACTGGCATCGTTTGTGTGTTCCTTTATAAAGAGAAATTTAATTTTGTTTTAAGATTTCTTCTTAAGTAGAAACACCATCTTCTTGGGGACAAAGCAAACACAAAATTCTCTAGTTTGGAGTCAAACAGAGCCAGTGAAACTGGTATTAGGTTGTCAGTCATATAACCACGTGAAAGGGGGGTAACTGTGCCGCACCAAAATGTCCAGATATTTAAGATTTGTAAATGAGGAGTATAAACTCTAACTCCTAGGGTTATAAAGATCAGGAGAAACGCATGGCACCTGGCAGATAATAGATGCTCAACAAACTAGCTTCAGCAGTAATGACTATAAATGTTGCTGCTATTGAAGTTATTAACAATATAATAACCAAGGATCTATGAATAACACATGTCAAGGTTTAATATACAATTTCCTGTGCATTCACTAATACAGGTCTGCTCTCTGCTACATGAGAACCTGTCTCAATCAATCAATCAATCAACCAGTCATTTCTCCTCCCTTTGACTCTAGAACTAGTGACTTGCCTTGACCAACAGAATATGGCATCCATAACATTCCGGAGCATCCAAGAATAGTTGTCTACAGGACTCTTTCTAAATTGCCCCTATTCTGGTTTTTGGTACAAGCGTAGCACACGTGCTCCAGTTGTAACCTCCAGGACACTCAGTAGATAAGCATCATCAATCCCAGCCTACTGGGGGAACCATTTTGGATTCCAGTTCAGATGAGTCCTAAGGAGACTGCAGCTCCAGCTATCAGCTGACCGCAACTGTGTGGGTGACCCAGAGGAGAACTGTGAACAGAACCAGGAGACAGCAGCAGCAAGCTGTCATTTTCTTGGATTCATTTTGCTAGGAAGAGAACGTACACACGCTACGACATGCTTGTGGAGGTCAAAGGACAACTTGCTTCTTGTCGTCCACCTTGTTGAAACAGGGTCTCTCTTGTTTCTGCTGCTGTATAGCTTACTCCAGGATAGCTGGCTGGTGAGTTTCAGGGCAGTTCTCCTACCTCTGCCTCCCATCTCATAGACGTGAGCCGCTCTATCTGGCTCTTTATTTAGATCCTGAGGACCAAACTTGGTCCATCCCACTTGCACAGCTAGCACGTTACCTGCTGAGCCGCCGCCTCAGCTCCGAGCTAAACGCTGGGCCGATAGGCTATACAAAAATCAATGAGAAGAACATCTGCTGTTCTCCAGGGCAGCCGACAGCCACCTGATGACTCATGGATCCAGGCTTCTTACAGCTGTTCCTTATCAATATCTCTCCTCTTTTTCTGTTCATTTCCACCAAAGAGTCCTAATTATTGGTGCCAACACTGAGCAGCCACATCAAGTCATTTTCAGTTTTTCAAAATACAGGTGCTTTTACTTCAAAATACATTTTATGCACCCCAAATATATATCACCATGATCTATAAATCATGTCCAGTGGCTTTAGTGGTATGGTAGTAAGCATACATAGCTTCCTTTCAAAAAGCATGTCCAGGCCACATTCTCATGACCAAAGAACAAAATCAGCACCTCCAACACGTAGGAAGAACTTTAAAAGTAGAGTGTCCCAGATTTCCAGCTGTCGACGTGTGCCGTTCCTGTGACATTCCTTGAGGATATGCCTGGACAAATGGACACTCTTCTCTGAGATCTAGCCGAGAAGCAGCCTTGGGGCATGTGAGGAGGCTGGTCGGAGGATGTTATGTGGACACCCTTGTGCCTAGAAAAGCCCCTGTTGAGTAACAGGAAGTTAGGCTCTTCACTTCCTGGTGGGTTGTGTGGATGCGGAAGTGTGTGCTCCCACGTGTGTGCAGTGGAGCTCTGACCAGTGTGGCTCGGTCAGCTGTACAGCATCTAACAGATCCTGCAGGAAAACGAGGAGAAATGGAGAAATGGCTTCCTATGAGAGGAGTAAAACTCGTGCCCTTACCACATTTAAGCCGGTAGAGACGTGCCAGGGAATGGTAAATCTGGCCACATTTAAAACACCTGCCTCCCGGAAAACTGTGGTTCAGTCTTCTCAGCCATACGATTCATCTTTCTTGGGTAACTATAATTTCTTTCCTTCTCTCTTTCCTAAATAAGGTCCCTCAGCCCTCTTGGTGTTAAATATATTGACTTGTTCAGGACAAAGTCTTTAAATTTCAGTGAGCTGGTCATGGTGACACACATTTGTATTCCTAAGACATAGGAGGCCGAGGCAGAACAATCCATATGTGAATTTGAGACCAGCCTAGGCTACTTAAGACTGCATCTGCCTCCAGGAGGACAAGGAGGAGAAGACAAACTAACCAATAAACTTCAATGCTAATGATGGAGAAACAGATCCGTTATCTATAAACAGAGGTCTGGCTGTGTATAGGATCACACATTCCCAGTACTCAGGAGGGTAGGGCAAGAGGACCATGAGTTTGAGTCCAACCTGAGCTACAGACACACAGCAAGTTTAAGGCCAGCCTGAAATACATAGCCAGATTCTGTCTCAAAAAATATAGATTAAGAGAGGTGGGGGGAAGGGTCTAAAGAGATGACTCAGTAGCTAAGAGCACTTCCGGGTTTGGTTCCCAACACGTGGTTGCTCATGACTGTCTGTAACTCCAGTTCCAGGGGATCTGATGCCCTTTTCTGGCCCTCCTAGGCATCAGACATTTATGTAAGGCACACACACACACACACACACACACACACACACATACACATTCATACATATAAAATAATTTTTAAAAGAATTTTTGAGGAGTTGGCAATTTGTCAAGATAGATACACAATTTGATAGGTAAGCCCTTCAAAGGCAAAACTGTGTGTGTGTGTGTGTGTGTGTGTGTGTGTGTGTGTGTATGCATGTTCATGTCTGTGAGTGTCTGTGTGTATGTGTGTTTGTGTCTGTATATGTATATATATATATATGTCAGTTGAGTGTTGAGTGTGTGTCTGTATATGTGTATGTCTCTGTTTATGTCTGTGTGTCTATGTGTGTGTGCATATGTATGTATGTGTGTGCGCATGTCATTGTATGTATGTGTATGTGTTACTTTGATCAAATACAGAAGCAAAACTCTCTCCTTTTATTATAATTCCCTAAGATTATCTACTTAAGATATTTGAGCTGGTAGAGAAGTGACAGGAAATGACAAATGTGACCATATTTCAAAGAGATGCCTTTCGGGATGGAGCACGGAGCCGTGTAAACACTTGGCATGCACTCTGTCAGCCCACGGAAGATGCTCTTCTGTTTATTGTCATTTCACATCTGCACTTAGCACTGCACCCAGCTTAGCTTCCGCCACATCCATGACACAGTCAGGAAAACTGTGTCTGCCTTTTCTGTTATTGAGGCTCTCTTGATCTCACAGGGGAAAAGGTAGGCAAAGAAAAGAACATAATTGCCCATATACACTGAACAAAGGAGTGAGATTATAGAGCAGAGGTAAAAACTATATACAGAGAATCGACAGGATGACTCATAAGTATGGTCCCTGAAATAGCTCAGCTTTGGTATAGGTGTGACAGACCTGGCAGAAACGAAGGTAATGGGACACTAAGAACTTGTCACTGAGGTTATCTGAGAGTCCCTGGGAGCACACCTACATCTGCAGTGCCAGAAAAATGGTCAAGCATGGCTATCAGCCCATGAGGGTCAAGACAAGCAAATTGTCCATTAACACACTGCATGGCATCAGTTGCTCTTGCATTGGGGCGGGGGTGGGGGCTCCCTCACTGTCTCTGCCACCTACCTGCCCACAGCTCTGGGGGCACACCTCCAGCTAAGGCTGAACAGGCCTCCCTGGTTCTCCTTCGCTCTTGTGCAAGCTGTCAGCTTAGAGCCCTCCCCTCCTTCAGTTACCATGTCTCAGTCTGCTTATTTTTGGCTTCGCGTCTCTGCTCTAAACTGGAGATACCAGTTTGCTGTTCAACCCAGTCCTTGCTTTCTCACAGAAGCTTTGGTGCCCTCTTGGCTCCAAGGCTTGGCTCCAGATAGTGCTAGGGCTGCAGACAAGGAGAGAGCAGCCATGTCAAGGAGCCTTGAGGCTCAAGGAAGAGTGCAAGTTCCCTCCTCTGGGGCCTCCCTGGATTTCCCACTTGGTTGCATCAGAGCTCAGCTCTCCCTGAAGCTGGGACAGGTAGAGAGTGGGACAACTGACCCCACAAGCCTGCTTTCTTCTCTAAGAAGGCTTACCTCCCAGCTTTGGGACCTGCGTTTCAGTGGGGACTGAGGGACCATCATTAGTTCTACCCCGCGCCATTTTTCTATGAAGTAGAGTGTCCCTTTTTGAGGGCATCCAGACAGGATGTCTCCCCTTTCCATATATTCCTTTACAGCATGGAGACATTATTTCTCTTCAAATGTCTGTGAAGACATCAGACTTCATTCCCTGCTGACATTACCTGTTACCTGTGTGACCTCCAGCATACAAATGAACCTCAACCTCCATTTGTCCAGAGGCTTATGACAAAGTTTCAAAAACAGTCGGCTGAGCACAGAGACTAGTGCATGGTAATATCTGGCATCAAGGGCTAGGAAGATGGCTCAAAAGATGAAAGAGTGTGCCACGCACACCTGCCAACTTGAGTTCAATTCCTGTAACCAACAATGGAAGGAGAAAATTGACACCTGACCTCCACCTGCACTATGTGACATGTGCACCCCCACCACACAGACACTCTCTCTCTCTCTCTCTCTCTCTCTCTCTCTCTCTCTCTCTCTCTCTCTCCTCTCCTCTCCTCTCCTCTCCCTCCTTCTCTCTCCCTCTTCTCCCTCTTCCTCCCTCCCTCTCTCTCTTACACACACACACACACACACACACACACACACACACACACACACGCACGCACACGCTGTCTGGCCCAGCTGGTGGTCTCTTGGACTTTGCTCCATCACTGTAGCCCCCACTGTCCATTTGGGTCGTTGACAATTATGTCAACCTGGCTGCTACGGTTTTCATCTTAGTGGCGCTGTTCTAGCTGCACTGATTACGAAGCACGCAGAGAAGTGTGCATTAATGGATTGTCAGAGCACAGCAGAGGGGAGTCTGGAAGGACAGGCCAACATGCCAGAGGCATCGGAGAGAGCCTGACCAGAGGACTTCTGTTCTCAGCATGGTCAGCAAAAAGGGTCTTGTTGACTGTGGTAGAATAGAGAACATGAGGAAAGCGATTGTGCTAGTGACTGGCTACCACACAGATGACTGAAAGCAGTGAGGCTTGCCAACCATGATCTTGTCTCTCAAACCTGGAGGCTGGAAAGTCTGTGCTCCTCTGAAGGCTCCGGAGTCCTCCTTGCCTCTTCTGCTGCTAGGGCTTCAGAGTTCCTTGTGGCAGCATCACCACCCCCTCTGCCCTCCTCTTCACTTGTATTTCTTTACTGAGAATCCCCTTTGCCTGGCTCGTAGGGACACCTGTCACTGGAGATGTCTAGAAATCCAGGATGATCTCATTCTGAGATCCATAATGTCATTGCATCTGCAAGAACTTTTTCCAAATAAGATCATGCTCACAGGATCTGGGGGTCGAGATTTGAACAGTATTGATGAATAGTGTCTCTGGCAAACACCGTTGAGCCCACTAAAATGTGTACAAAAGCAGAAGCCTTTGTCCACGAGGTACCTAACAGACACTGTGGTTCCTACATGTCTAGCTAACGCTTGATGATTCTCAAGCTGTAATTCTGTGACACTGAAGTATACAGCATGGACCTCAGTGTTTCTCAGACATGTTCCTCAGCATCCTCTCCTGCTCAGAACACAATCCTTTACTTCCTTGGGTTTCTTGTTTCTACAAGCTGCTGGCATTCCTAGCTCATGGCCCTATATTGCTCCAATCTCTTCTCCCATCATGCATCTCCCTTCTCTGATTCTGACTCTACTATAAACACCAGCATGACCACCCTAATCCAGCCAGATAAGCCAGGGCCATCTCCCCATCTCAGAATCTTTAACCAAATCATAGTTGCAAAACAGCCTTTACTGTAACATACTGGGTCCAGGGATTAAGATGTAGATAGTTGCCTTTGGAGAGTAATTACCTTGTGAACTGTCATAGTAGAGAACATAAGTTTTTCTCTAAGAGGAGTCAATGGAGGGTGCACTGGCTGGTTTTGTGTGTCAACTTGACACAAGCTATAGAGTCATCAGAGGAAGGAGCCTCAGCTGAGGAAATGTCTCCATGAGATCCAGCTGTAAGGCATTTTCTCCTTTAGTGATCAATGGGGAAGGGCCCAGCCCATAGTGGGTGGTGCCATCCCCAGGCTGCTGGTCCTCGGTTCTATAAGCAACGAAGCTGAGCAAGTCATGTGGAGCAAGCTTTCTGCATCAGTTCCTGCCTCCAGGTCCCTGCCCTGTTTGAGTTCCCGTTCTGACTTCCTTCAGTGATGAACAGCAATGCTGAAGTATAAACCAAATAATCCCTTTCCTCCCCAACTTGCTTTTTGGTCATGGTGTTTCATTGCAGCAATAGAAACCCTAACTAAGACAAATTGGTACCAATGTAGTGGGGGTATTGCTATAACAACCTGACCATGTTTTGGGAGGATTGTGGAAGGACTTAGAACTTTGGGCAAGAAGAGCCACTGAGTGTTCAAGGTTCTATGGGATGTTCTGTGGAACTTGGAAGATAATAATGTTAAGAGCAGTGCAGAAGATGGAGACCTGGCTTGTGAGGTTTCGGAGGAAGTTTAAAGACTCCACCCGTGCTGCTTACTATTTTGAATTAAGATCCTGTGGTTCTGGTTAGCTGGGGCTGAAGAATCAGCTGTGACTAACAAGATACCAGAACCACTAAGCAAAATTTTGCTTTGCTGGGATACTTGACGCTGGTCAGTTGGAGCTAAGAAATTAGCAGTGATTAAGAGGAGACCAGCATCTCTGAGCTGAAATCTTCTGGGAGGTGTTTCCTGAGAGCACAGAGAAGCTGTGTTCCAGAGGTGGCTAAGGTTGTACCTCATGCCAGCAGTCTGACTTGATAATGTGTCCGAGTCACCC
The DNA here is from genome assembly GCF_004664715.2 of Peromyscus leucopus. Taxonomy (NCBI): domain Eukaryota; kingdom Metazoa; phylum Chordata; class Mammalia; order Rodentia; family Cricetidae; genus Peromyscus; species Peromyscus leucopus. Next base: position 19,741,088 of record NC_051064.1, on the reverse strand, counting down.
AGGTGGTACTGGTTTTGAGGGTATGAAGAGGTCACGAAGAGCAGCTGAGGCTTGGCCCTATGAGAAGCCAGGAGAGGCCATTGGTGGAGGTGCAGCCTCAGTGGGAGTTGAAGGCCCAGGACTGAAGGGGTCCTGCAAAGAAGTTGAGGCTTGGCACCATGAAGGGAGCCTGTGAGAGGCTATTGGTGAAAGTGCAGCCCAGTTGCAGCAAGGGACCCCAGCATTTTGGAGATGCCAGTACCGTGGGATGACCACCAAGAAGAGCAGCAGCAGAGTGGAGCCAGCTGGAGCCCAGAAGATAAACTGTGTGTGCTGCAGAGGGCGGAGCCAGAGACGTGACCACGCCCTTTGGAGCAGTCCAGAAGATCTTGAGTGATTCCCAGATAATTAGATATTGAGTTATTTATAATGTTGGGGTTTGGTTTTGCTTGGTTGATTCTGACCAGTGCCCTGGTTCTTTTCTCTCTCTCTTTTTATTTAACTTTATTTTATGTGCATTGGTATGAAGGTGCCAGATCCCCTGAAAATGGAGTTATAGACAGTTGTGAGCTACCATGTGGGTGCTGGGAATTGAACCTGGCTCCTCTTGAAGCAGCCAGTGCTCTTAACCGATGAGCCATCTCTCCAGCCCCAGTTCTTTCCTCTTGAAGAAGGTATTTAATTTTGATTTTTAAAGGAGCCCACAGCTGAAAGACTTGAACTTTTTTAAAGATTGGCTATTTTAAAGGAACTGAAATTTTAATGTGTTTGAATTTGTGAAGACTGTGGGACTTTTAAAGTTAAGATCTTGAGGATGAATAATATGTATAGTGATGTTTGTGTGTCAAATTGACAAGAGGTAAGTTGTACTGGGTGGTTTTGTGAGTCAACGTGACACAAGATAGTCATCAGAAAGGAAGAAGCCTCAGCTGAGGAAATGCCTCCATGAGATCCAGCTGTAAGGCATTTTCTCAATTAGTGATCAATGGGGGAGGGTCCAGCCCATGGTGGGTGATGCCATCCCTGGGCTGGTGGTCCTGGGTTCTAGAAGAAGGTGGGCAGAGCAACCCATGGGAAGCAAGTCATTAAGCAGCACCCTCCATGGCCTCTGCATCAGCTCCTGCCTCCAGGTTCCTGCCCTGTTTGACTTCCTGTCCTGACCTCCTTCGTTGATGAACGCCAATGCTGAAGTGAAACCCAAATAAACCCTTTCCTCCCCAACTTGCTCAGGTAGAAACCCTACCGAAGAAAGGGTTTTTTCAAGGAAGGGAGAGAAGCCAGCAGCATTCAGATGACCAAAGCAGAAATCACACCAGACAGCAGAGAAAAGACTAAGTCATGGCTGTAGACAGTAACATAGAAGCATGCTGCACAGTGTTTTTATCCTTATGAACATAGCGGACAACTGATAAATAATGTGTTTCTCTTTTCATATTCTGGATTCATCTCTCTCAGTGTGTCCCGTTAGGTTTAGATGAAGCCTGTGTACCAGTGCTCCTCTGGTTATTGTTAGGTGAGCAGCTGGACCAGATAGCCTGGTGATGTCAAAACGCCCGCCTCTGCAGTGCCGAGCGGGAGAGGTGTAACAAACATCTGTGTGGTTTATAGGGCCTGTGTCCACAACACCTACCTAGCAGAGAAAAACAATCAGAACGAGACCTGGATAAACAGCTATGCACAAAATCAAGCCAGTCCACATTCCAGCCCGAGGAGTGCAGAAGAGTTCGGCAACTCCCACTCCGAGCTGCAGACCTGCTGACAGTTGATGTTGGCTATCAAAGAGTCACTTTTCTTTAAGGGTGTGGCTCCTGGTAGGTCAACCCGGCTCCAGAGATGGCCCCACACCCATGTATACATGAGCAACACAAATTGAACTGGATGGGCTATTTAAAAAAAGAGGCTGGGCACTGTGGCTCATGCTTTTAATTCCAGTATTCAGAAGGCTGAGAAAGATGGATATGAGTTCAAGGCCAGCCAAATTTACATAGAAAGTTCCAGACCAGCCAGGACTACATAGTGGGACCTGTCTCAAAAACACAAAACAAAAAAGAGGTCATGAAGCTGGGGAGAGGGGATCTAGAAGTTAGAGGGAAGAACGGGGATATATATGCATGTATGGAGTTCTCAAGGAAAAATGAAATACTGTATAAAAGTGTCATAAGTCCAAGAATGGACTGTGTTGGTTCCTGAAGACGTTTTATTAGCTCAAAGAGTGCATAAAATCGCTCACACAGAGCACACACATATAAAGGATGTGTAAATTAACAGAGCTTTGGAGCGTTCTCATTAATGTTGGTGAAGGTCACTCATTGGGTGCCTCTGGAGCCAGCTGCCTATCTCTGATCTTGAGGAATTGCTCAGAACTACCCAGAATGCCCTTCAGTGACCCTTGGGCTTGCCTCTTCCTGGTCCAGTTTTCACCGGTTTTCTAATCCCTCTCCTTCCCGCGGCTGCTCTTTTCCTAAGCCGATGATAATTGCTCAGTGACCCACAGCAATAACATTCCTGCTCGGGAAGGGCCACCGTGTTCATACCTGCAGAACCTCAGCCTTCCTGTGCTTGCCTCTCTGCTTAGCCAAGCCAGGCTAGCCAGAGTTTTCACTTCCAGGTAGCGCTCCAGAGAGATGGTATAACCTCCCCCTAGTGGTACTGACAACTTGTTTTTATTTGGAATTTTCTCTGTGTGATTAGGTCACCCCAACCTCCAGTGGGGATACCTCATTTCAGGCCTGTTGGAACAGCAAAGCCACATGCCCACCATGGTTGGCTCAGAAACAAATATATGATATGTGTTTAGTATATCAGAGTCAATTAAATGTAATCTGGAACAATGTGGTGCCATATTGGGAGGGCAGAGTGCTTTCTCCCTAGGGTTGCTGAAAGCGGAGGTCCAGCCTGGAGCGTATATAGTCTTTGAGGTATAAAGGGCGTGTGCAGCTGGAGCATGGATCTTAGAGGTGTAAAGGGAGTGTGCAGGGCCTGCGGAGAGAAGAGGAATGCAAAGGTGTGTCTGCTGCTGCCTACTGGCTCCACTACAGTTCACCCTTAATCGCTTGCGCAGCAAATGTTTAGCTGGCTCTTTAAACATTTCTCCTCCGCAGCCGTTAGGATGTGGAACTCTGTCAGTAGAGGGCGCTGGGCAGACACCGCAGAAGAAGGGGTTCTGCTTTCGGGTTCTGGAATATTCCATGCCAGCCGAGCTGCCACTTCAGCTCCTGCAACGCCCACGGCTCTTCTGGCTCTTGGCTCTGTCTGTTTCAGTAAATTAACAGGCACCTCCCCTGGGGCCTTCAGAAAGACAGTTCTCTGTGAACAACTTTTCCCCGTGAATGCCAGGGGAATGCACGGACGCCATGTAACAGCAACTTCTGTCCGTAGTGAAACACAGCTGTGCTCTGTACAACACTCAAGATTTGAACCCGGGCTGGGGGCTGGGGTGGCAGGTTTTCGTCTTCCTCAGGTACTGTCTCTGCCCAAGGTGTTTTCCATATCTGAAGACACACACACACACACACACACACACACACACACACACACACACACACACACACCACACCCCGACGGGGTTTCTCTACGTAGCCTTGGCTGTCCTGGAACTTGCTCTTTTATTAAAGTGGTGCATCCCTTTAATCCCAGGACTAGGGATGCAGAGGCAGGCGGATCTCTGAGTCTGAGACCAGTCTGGTCTACAGAATAAGTTATAGGACAGCCAGGGCAACACAGTGAAACCTTATCCAGGCAGTGCGGGGAGGGGGGATTTTAAAAAACTTCCTACTCAGACTTGGGCCATAAAGTCAAAAGATTCTAAATATCATAATCCCAAATGTTGAAATCATAAAAAGTCCAAAACCCCTAAGTCTAAAATAACAAAAGATTGAAATTCTAAAATTACATTTCTGGGGAAAAAATTAAATTTATTTTAAAAGACTTTAATTTACATTTTAAGAGATTTGTTTGAGAAATGTAAAAATACAATGTAGTATTTCATAGGCCTCTTTACAAATGAAACAATATAACACACACACATTTTTACATACAGATGCATATTTAGAGAGCACAATAGCCCATGGGTGCACTAATGAGAACTGCATGGGTATAATGTTTGTGAGCAGATGAGCCATATTCACACATAGTTCAAAATGCAAAATTACAAAATATACAGCTTAGAAGAGCTGGTGTCCAGGGTCTTCCTTAGTTACATAGCATGTTCAAGGCCAGCCTGCACTATCAGAAAGCAGGAAGGGGCTGGAGAGATGGCTCAGTGGTTAGGAGCACTGGCTGCTCTTCCAGAGGACCCGGGTTCAATTCCCAGCACCCACATGGCAGCTCACACCTGTGTCACTCCAGTCTCTGGGATCTGACACACTCTTCTGGATCCTCAGGCACCAGACACCAGACACACTCGTGGTGCACAGATATACATACAGGCAAAACACTCAAAAACATAAAATACATCTAAAAAAACTATAGCCAATGATAGGAGTGGTGGCACATGCTTTTCATCCCAGCACTTGGGAGGTTAGGCAGGCTGGTCTTCATGAGTTCAAGACCAGCCTGGTCTACATAGGAAGCTCCAGGCCAGTCAAAGTTACATAGTGAGCCCCAGCATCATAAAACAAACAAAAAAGCAAATGTATATATATACATATCTCTTGATTAATAATTTTGTGTATCTTATAAATGTGGTTATTTGAAATACCATGAGCAATTTTCATGTTTTATAAGATAAATTTTTTAAAAACCACATTAAGGAGCATGGATATCACTCAGTATTAAGTAGAGCACTTGCCTAGCACATCTGAGATCCTGGGTTCAATGCCCAGCACTACAAGAAAACACACATACACACACACATATACACACACACATACACACACACACAAACACACACACACATACACAGTAGGTCAACACTGTTAATACGCAGTTACCCAAAGAGCTAAGGTCTTGAGAAATTTTATCTTTCTCAAATGGAAAAAAAAAAAGAAAAAAAAATCTCTAAAACAGATTTTTTTTTTTTTTTGAGACAGGGTTTCTCTGTGTAGCTTTGGTGCCTGTTCTGTAGCCCAGGCTGGCCTCAAACTCATAGATCCGCCTGCCTCTGACTCCTGAGTGCTGAGATTAAAGGCGTGCACCACCACTGCCCCACTAAAACAGAATTTTGACATTTTCTGTTGTTTATTTTATTTTATTTATTTTTTTGAGGCAGGATTTCTCTGTGTAGCTGTGGCTGTCCCGGAACTTGCCCTAAAGACCAGACTGGCTTGAAACTCAGATCTGTCTGCCTCTACCTCTGGAGTGTTGGGAACTAAAGACGTGTGCCACCACACCCCAGTGTGGTTTTAAGAGTTTTACCACACCAAATAAACTATAACAATGTTTCTGCATAGAGTTGATTTTGCAAAAAAAAAAAGCATGCAGAGGCTAATGGTATTGGCAAATATCTTTAATCCCAGCACTCGGGTGGCAGAGGCTGGAGGATCTCTGTGGGTTTGAGGCCAGCCTGGACTACATAGTGAGTTCCAGGACAGCCAAGGCTACATAGAGAAACCCTGTCTACCCGCCTGCCACCCACAAAAGCAAAAGCAAAAGCCAGGAAAAAAAGCATCTAATATCTGAGAAGATCTGAAGAGGAACTATGTAACACAGTGAGCTGTAAAAAGTAAAACTGAAGATTTAACACTTTGTGGGAAGAAACTAAAACAAGAAACAAAGCTACAGAAAGTTCAACACGATAAAAAAGTGTGTCGCAGGCATGGGCTGTAGGCAGTGAGTCTGGAAGTGAGTCTGTAGGAGCAGGTGACTATGGCTAGATTTTAAAAGTCCTTCATCCTGGGGATGCCTTTTTTCTTTTCTTTCTGACCTTTTTTTTTTTTTTTTTGGCATGGCTCTCAGGAGGAAAAAAAAATGGCCACAGTCATTTTCTGACTGGTACTGATTGGTTTTGTTTTTTCCAGTTATTTATTTTTATTTTATGTGTATGAGTGTTTGTCTACATGTATGTATGTGGACCAATGTGCCTCAGAGGTTATCAGACTCCCCAGGAACTGGAGTACAGATAATTGTGAGCTGCCATGTGGGTGCTGGGAATCAAACCTGGGCCTGGGAAGAGCAGCCAGTGCTCTTATCCGCTGAGCCATCCCCCAGCCCCATACTGTTTGTTTTCATTATTTCTGTGATTTGATATTCACTGACACAGACATTCCCTCCATTTTTCCCTCTCCTATGTCACACTTCTGCATCATCTTGGATATACAAAACTTCACTCTGCAGGTATTCATGTAGAGACCACACATTTGGCAGAAAAATGGCGGTGAGCAGACAGTAGCAGGTGCACGTGTCTTCTCATCCTATTGTTCATGCCTTTATTTGGGAACCAGTCATTAACTTTTCTGGCTTCTTCACACAAATGCAGGGTAAGTTCATTAAAATCTTGAAGGAATGTCAGTGCAGATAATAAACTCACCCCTGTCATAGCATGTCAACTAATCCCTTCCCCCAAGCTGGCCTGACTACCTGGACTGGCTGCGTTTGTGTGTCAACTTGACCCAAGTTAGAGTCATCACAGAGGAAGGAGCCTCAGTTGAGGAAATGCCTCCATGAGATCCAGCTGTAAGGCATTTTCTCACTTAGTGATCAATGGGGAGGGCCCAGCCCATGGTGAGTGGGGCCATCCCTGGGCTGGGGGTCCTGGGTTAAAACAAGCCAGTAAGCAGCACCCCACCACGGCTACTTCCTCAGCTCCCGCCTCCAGGATCCTGCTCTGTTTGAGTTCCTGTCCTGGTTTCCTTCAGTGATGAATAGCAATGTTGAAATGTAAACCAAACAGATCTTTAACTCCCCAACTTGCTTTTTGGTCATAGTGTTTTGTCTCAGCAATAGAAACTTTAACTAAAGTTAAAGACTCTATGTTGTTGTTATTGGGTTTTTTCCCAGCAGTTTCCCCCAATGGGAATTGCAGTTTGGAGTCCTGGTTGAGGTTTTAGGATTTCAGCATTCAGGATTTGAATCGTTAGGGACTGTGACTTCCTGGAGTTTAGGCTTCAGGGATGATTTGGCAGGATTTCAATATTCAGGATTATGACATTTGGGATTGTGTCACTGGGGAACTAGCCTCATGACTATTATTATATATTACGATAATCCCTTACTCCAAATAACCTGTTAGAGTTAAGCATTTTTTAGACTTCTTTTTCTGATTAGATGATCACATAGTTTCTCTGTCCTGGTGGAAGTGAGACCAGGCCATGACTGGATCAAAAGCTGTCTCTAGCCAGAGCTGGAGGGTCTCGCCGGTGGTCTCAGCGCTTGAGAGACTGAGGCAGGAGAATCAAGAGTCTTAATCTACATAACAAGGGCTTATCTCAAGGCTCTTGTTAAACGTTTTTAATTAATTAATTATTTGTGTGTGTGTGTGTGTGTGTGTGTGTGTGTGTGCGTGTGGCATGTGCACCCACATATGGGAATCAGAGGACAGCTTTCAGGGGGTTTTCCTCTACCTGTGGGACTTGGCGATGAACTCAGGGCATTAGGTTTAGTGTCAAGCACCTTTACCTGCTGGGCCGTTCCTCTCGTCCCAATCCCAAAAGTTGTTTAAGTTGTCTGTCTCACTTGGGTTATTTCGGTTGCATTTTTCTCCCTCTGACGAATTAAAGATTGGCACTCATATGAGTTAGGAAAGAGGAAGAATGAAGGAACAAAACATGCTTACCAGAGAGTCGCCCTGTCAGGAGGAGATATGAAACTGCACACACTCGTCAGAGCCAAGAGTTGAACTTTACCCGCAACTCAAACTACGTGGCTTCAATCTCGCTAGCAACATGTTAGGGCCAAAGAACTAAAGTTACAGAAGACAAAATCATAGTTAACTGTGGCAGCGTGAAGGACTACCCAGCAATCCAGTATTCAAAGGGGAATAAAGCTGGGAGTGATAGTACGAGCCTTCAATCTGCACACTTGTGAGGCAGAGGCAGGAGGATCTGTGTGAGTTCTAGGTCAGCCTGGTCTACACAGCAAACTTCAGACCAGTCAGGGCTACACAGTGAGACCCCATCTCAAAAAAAAATGAACTGCCTTGTTCAGTTGTGAGTGCCTTGTCATAGAGATGTTGGGAACAAGGGGTGACAGTCACTGCCCAGAGTACTACGGTAGAGATTATTGCATTGGGTATGAATTGCAGCTAGGTGACCTCATAAAGTCCCTCCAAATCTAAGATTCTAGAAAGCACGCTGTCTAAAAGACAAGCAAACAAAGGCAGTGTTGTGCGTTATGTCACTACCCAGGAACTTTGGGTTCTGCCAGATGTCATTAGATGCAAAGAACACGAACCAAGTCACCAGATAGCAAAGTTTAAATACAGACCTCTTTCTCTGTTGAGAACACAATGTATTACATGAAAAGCAGCGAAACAATTACTGTAAATAAAATTATCCTGAAAAGAAGCATATTAGACACTTGGCTTTCGTCTGGCTAAAGCTCGTTTACCTGACTCAGAACTGCATGGTTTAAACAAGCCAGCAAACAAAACGTGCCCTAAGACTTGGCTCAACCCAAAGTGTGGAGCGTGAAGCTGGGAGGCGGCCAACACTGATTCCAATCCTGTTTTTCTAGTCACCTTGAGGAGTGGGGAGAAGAAAGCAAAAGAACTTGACTTTGCTGAGCTTTATTCTGTCCAGCTACAAGAATAAATAAAGCCATTGTCACGCATACCTTGCACAGTGTGTGAAAGTCCAGCAGGAAAAGCCCAGGAAATAGAAAACAATGAGTTGGTTGACGGACACAATAGATGTCCCAAGTCAGAAGCTTTTCACGGAAAAGTTCCTGAGCATGAACTAAGCTGAGAACTGTATCATTTAGCCAATTTTTCCCAACACCTTCTGAGTTCATTTCTAAAGACGGCTGATTCCCAGCTAGCTGGGTCTAGTTCTAGCATAATCACAATGTGGTGGGTTTGATGGCCTGACACCCATGTAGTCAGAGGCCATGTAAAGTGGGAAACCTCTAGACCAAACATTTCAGCAAACCAGATCGTTTCAGTATTATCAGTATTGTTTTCCTTTTAAGAAGAAAAAGAAATTCTAGCTACAATTGCCATGATAACGTTTGTGTCGCTTAGCTGTTCTTTCGAGTTTAATTACTGCCTTGCCAGTCTATTTACTACTGTTCTATTTATTTTCTGCACACCGACCACATCCTGAGGAGGAAACGAATTCGAAACCTAACTCTTACAGATATCTCCATTTCAGGGTCACTTCGTGATTGCCCAATTATTCCTTGCAGATTAGGTGGACACAGACAGGAATTGGTTAGTTGATGGGGTGGAGGGGGAGAGGGTGGAGGAGAACTGGAGACAGATTGCATTGGCTGATGGGGGTCGGGGACAGATTGGGTTGGTCTAAGCTCTAAGTTTTCCCTCCATCAGTTTAAATCAGTTTTCAATTTCCAGGTCACACAGACTTAGTTATGTTTTACTCCAAGCCTTACGCTTGAACATAAAGACAATTATCTGCATCCCATAGCCAGGCAAGAGAGCCTGGACTTGTTTACAGATGTTCTGTGAGGCCTGGGGCAATGAAAAGGTCAGCAGAGGCGTTACTCAAAGGTTGTTTCTTCTGGTGGAGGATTAATTATTTTACAGACAGTTACAGATGCCCCACAATAGGAAATACTTGAGAGATAAAGCAGTGGAGGGGTGTCTTAGGAATAAGGAGACCTGAGGCTTAAACTCTGTGTGGAGCAAGAAGAGGTTGAAGAAGAGAACATTCCAGAAACAGGTCTCCAGACGGTCTGTCCAAGGAGACTCTGTGTGTGTTGAGGATGGGACAGGGGTTAGGTTAGGCCAAATCAAGCACTAGGTACTCTACCTTTGACCCCTTATATGAACTATTAGCAGTCTGGACCAGACAGCAGAAGTCAGGGCAAACAGGGATGGTAGAGTCCAGCACAGATGACGTGACCACTGCTGTCAGCTACTGAAAAGCCCAGGAGAATGGTCACTGATGGTGGCCTAGAATATACTCAGCAGGAAACAGATTTGTCCCTACAGTGGTGGTACCCCACATCATTGACACATGAAAATTTCATCTGCGCAAAAGCCTTTGAGCCTTAGTGTTGGGTAGAGGATAATCCTAGAAGAAACCTACCATTTTTTGAGAGGTGAGACATCAACATTGGTGGCTGCGCACTGAGCATGATTGACTCATAGGTAGATTTTCAAACGTCTAAAGGAAAATAGCCTTGAATCCCTACGAGTCCATCTAGCTTCTTGGTGTAGATCAAACTGTAGTTGACAGAATTTAGGGTTTTGGGGGGAGTGTGAAAATCTTTAAACATTTTGTGGGGAGGGCCTGCTCACATGCCATGGCACATGTCTGGAGGTCAGAGGACAACTGATAGGAACCGGTTCTCCTCTTCCACCATGTGGTGTCCAGTGGTGAACTCCAGCAGTCTTGAGAGCAAATGCCTTTATCCACTGAGCCATCTCGACATCCCTAGAGTGTGAACTTCACCAGACCACACAGCACTCAAAAGCACACCCTGAGTGGAGCCAAAGCGTTGTGGAAGTAGAAGGGACCCAAACAGGCCTCTGCCTCATCCCCAGAGCTTTCAGGGTGGGACTTCCCTCTTTTTAAGTCAGAGAAAACCCTTCCTCTTGGGTGAGTGTTTTAGGTTAAAAGCAATCACCACCCACATTTTTCTGCATTTATTAACAGTATAAATTTGAGAAATGGCTATAGTGAGACCAAAAATCTTATACCTCTCATAGGAAAGAGAAAATTATTTATTCTGTAGGTTCCTTTTTTTCATAATAATATATAAACAATAACAAAGGAAAAATGTTGGCAATCTGTGGTTGTTACATTAAGATGGACTTAAAAAATAGAGTAAGTTATAGACAAATTTCTCTCTTTAGTGTGTGTGTGCATGTGTGAGTCAGTGTGTGTATGTGAGTGAGTGAGTGCATCTGTGAATGAGTGTGTGTGTATGTGTGTAGTGTGTGTGTGCACTTGAGTATGGAGGTGACCAGCAAATAAAAGCGGCCAGAGCAGGACAATAAGTGTCCTCCTCTCTCTCTGCCTGTTACTGCCTTGAGACAGGGTCTCACCCTGAAACAGAACTTTGTCCAGTGAGCTCCAGGGAGCCCTGTCTCTGCCTGCTGCCTGCCATGCTAGGTCACAGACACAAGCAGCCCTGCAGCTTCATGCAGGCTTCAGCATGCTGATCCATCTTCCCAGCTCTCTTTAGTTTTCATTCTAAAAAAAGAATGCAGCTTCTCCATCAAGATAGAAAAGTGCCGGTGGTGGTGGCGGCGGCGGTAGGATTTGCTGAAGGAGGCGGAGGCAGGAGGATCACGAGTTCGAGGTCAGCCTGGGCTACACATTTAAAAAAAAAAAAAAAAAAGGAAGAAAGAAAGAAAGAAAAGCAAGTGAGCATTTCTCAATGCTCTTTATTTTCTGGAGTCCACCAACACATTTTACAGAATCCTTTACTTACAGCATTTTACATGTCAGCTGGGAAATGGCTCAGCAGTTAAGAGCATGCAACATTCCAGAGGATTGGCTGCCCTCTTCTGCCTGCAAGGACACCTGCACACAGGTACTGTACATACAGACAAGGAGACACACACATACACATAAAACAAAAATAAATACATCTTTTAAAAAAACGATCAAAAGTTTGTGTGTGAGAGTGCATGTGAACAAATGAGAAGGAAAGGTAAAAAGAGAAAAATCCATATAGCAGATCATACCATAAACATCATCATGGTCCCCACCACAATCAGCTACTCCCAGACTTACCCCTCACTCAAGAAGCACTGCGCTCTCTTCCTCTCTGTCTCTTTCCTCCCAGAGTCTGCTAAGATTCAAAGTTTGTCTGCCCGATTGTTTAAAAAGATGCCGGTAAGGCTAGCTAATGAAACAGATAACATAGCATTAATTAAAAAGAACATGGGACTGGTCGGTGGTGGCGCATGCCTTTAATCCCAGCACTCAGGAGGCAGGGGCAAGCTGATCTCTGTGAGTTCGAGTCCAGCCTGGTCTACAGACTGAGTTCTAGGACTGCCAGGGCTACACAGAGAAACCCTGTGTGAGAAAAACAACAACAACAAAAACCCACAGCATAGTGTATCATTTAAATTTAAATAATACATGGTATGTATTTGATTAAATTCTGAGAGACAGGATACATAGTGGCCATTGTTGCAAGGGCTGTGGTTCTGTCATGGAGCTTTTGCCTGGCTACAGAAGGCCCAGGTTCAGTCTCCAATACAGAAAAGGGGGAAGAAAACAGTGGTCAGGAAGTTGTGTGTGTTGACGAGGGTGGGGGTAGCTTAGCTTGACTTTTGGTTTTGGAAACAAGGTCTCACTGTTAGCTCAGGCTGGTCCAGAATGTGTTGTGTTGCCCAGGCTGGCTTCAAGCTCCTGGTTCTCTTGCTCCTGTCTCCTGAGTGCTGGGATTGCTGGCATGCAAGCATGTAAATTATGGTTTTGATTTTTGTTTTTTTGGGTTTTTTTTTTTTGGTTGGTTTTGTTTGTTTGTTTGTTTGTTTTTTTGAGACAGGGTTTCCCTGTGTAACTTTGTGCCTTTCCTGGAACTCGCTTTGTAGACCAGGCTGGCCTCGAACTCACAGAGATCTACCTGGCTCTGCCCCTTGAGTGCTGGGATTAAAGGCGTGCGCCACCACTGCCCGGCGTAAATTATGTTTTGATGGACCAAGTTCTAGTCTTGTGAAAGGTAAAGCCTTCAGGTAGCAGCGCCTGCACTGTGTGAATATCTGTATTGTCCCCCCCCCCCATACACTTAAAGTGGTTAACACAGTCCATTTTCAGTTGCGTACGTTTGATCATATGTTTCAGAAATTATACATTCAACTTTAAAATATTTGAAAAAAATACAACACAATGCTAGGAGTTGTCATTTCAGCATAGTGGTGTTGCTAGAGTTTTCCTCTCCAAGACCCACCAAGCCCCAGCAGTCCCGTAGCCCACTTGTAAAATAAGCACACAGACACTTACATTATTTAAACTGCTCGGCCATTAGCTCAGGCCTACCATTGTCTAGCTCTTACTCTTATACTCAGCCCATTTCTGTTCATCTATATGTTGCCACGTGTTCCATGGCTTTACCTGCTGCCTTTACACGATGCTCCCTGGATGGCAGGCTGGCATCTCCTCCTCTCTGCCTTCCTGTTCTCTCTATTCTCCTCTCTCCTTATCCTGCCTGTACTTCCTGCCTGGCTGCTGGCCAAGCAGTGTTTTATTTATCAATCTATCATCCACAGCATAGTGGGAATACAGACCTATTTTTTTTGTACTTCTCCCCCACCCCACCCCACCCCTGAAATTTTCTACAATAGACATTTTTTTTTTTTTGAACAGGGATTTATTGAGTCGCCCAAACTAGCCCCGAACTCTTGGCGGTCCTCTTAGCTCAGGCTTTCAAGTGCTAAGGTTACAGGCATGTGTCACCACGTCGGGGTTTAACAATGGACATTTTTTAATTAAAAAATTAACTTTAAACATGTCCCTTCAAACTCCTGTTTCCTTAGATTGCTCTCCTCACTCGCCTACTCTCTGCTTCCCAGGCAGACCTAATCTCCAGGGCATTCGTTTTCATGGGACAAAATATCTGTCCAGTTTCTCAGTACATTTCAGAGTAAGGAAACCACAAATGCCAAGTACACCAATGGAGCCCAGGCTCCCGGTCCCTCCTGTGGGGACGCCCGCCTCAGTGACTGCACTCACCGCCATGGTCACCAGTGTCCTGTGGCCTGCTGTGCTCCAGCTTCCCCATACTCCACCTCATGGTCCCTTTGATGGGGTAAGACAGAGTGGTGACAGTGGGGTTCTATTTCTTGCATCATAATTGTCATCATCTCACTGTCCCAATGTCCAGTGCTCTCAACATCTGTCCCCTAATTATGAACACTCAGGGGAAACAGTAGACATCTGAGTTTTTTTAAAAAATTATGTTAAAGAAGTTTAGAAGACAAAATAATGCATGCCTATAATCATAACAACACTTGGGAGAAGTACAAGAAGAGCCCAGGCTACCTAGTGGGAATGAGGGCAACCTGGGCTACCTTAGACTCTGTCAAAAGAGAAAAGGAGGAGGAGAAAAGGAAGAAGGAGAGAGGGGGAACAGTGGGAGGGGGCGGGGAGCAAGCAAGGAAGATTACATTTAGTAGGGAGGTAAGAAAGCTCCCAGATGAGAACATCACTCCTAAGAGCAGGTCTCGTCTGAAGTTGTGTGCAAACAAGTTAGAATGTATGGCATTTCCTCTCACCTTCTCAGTGTTGTACAGCAACTCCAGACAACAGGGCCTAGATCTGAGCCAAAGCCTCCCTCCAACACCAGCACATGCCGCCCCTCAAATCCAATACTTGGCTTCAGAAAACACAGGCCTTGGTCATGGGCCGAGGCCTAGAGAACCCAGGCCAGCAACAGAGGAGTCACCATTAGGAGCAGTTGGCAAGGTGCTTCTCCAGTTGTCAAATCCAAGCTCTCCAGTACTTTTGCAAGTTAGATTTGAGAAACCAGCTTCCAGTTGCTCAACTTCCAACACAAGCCAGCCACACAAGAAGATGGACTTCACGACATAGGCATGACTACATGCTCTTCCTTCTACCATCTAGGTTATTTCCAACATTCTGCCGTTACCAATTAGGCCATTCCAGTAAGAAAAGTGCCTTTTTTTTCCCAGCTTGAGTGCTATAATATTTTGTTATTTGTTCTTTGTTTCATTTCATTTCCAGTCAGTGATTATATAAGTTTCCATTTGTTTTTATTTTTGAGACAGGTCCTTGTATAGCCCAGGAGCCAGTAACCATGTTGTGGGGCAGCAGGTGATGATTGAGGTTCAGGGTGTTGACCCACCAGGAAGTAGCCTCCTGGTGGATGATTCTTGGTTAGGCAAGGCCCCCAAGGCCACAGACCCTGGAATGTCTTTTGCTCCTGCTCTGTCTTAGCATGCTGGCTGTTGCTGTCTCTTCATTCTATTTCTGAAGTCCAGAATGGGCAGCTTTCCCTGAGGGGTGTTTTCCCATCTGGGGATTGATTGACAGATCCATTTGGATTGTCTCTTCCAAGTGAAAAGAGGGGTGTGGGGTTGACCTTATTCCTTGTCATAAAGTCTCCAGTTAGATGAGACTCTTACAAAGTTTAGATAGTTATCTACTAATAACCTCCCGAGACGTTTAGACTATCATGTCTCCACCCAGACCCAGTTATATAACCTTGAACCCATTCTTTCAACCAACAGTTGAGTCCTGAAGTTGCAGGCCTTGGTTTTAGAAGCTGCTGACTAGGAGGGAAGGGTCCATCTCCAGTGCCCTCCGCATCTGCTAATGTGTAACAGCGGCCCACCACAGAGTTTGAGCTTCTTGGTCTCCTGCACCTCAGGTTAGCAATCACAGGGTTAAACACACAAGTAGGAAGAGGCTCTTCGCAAGATTGCCAAGACCTGCTACCCTTGCACAAATGACTTTGGAAGGTTTCATGAGGGGCTGGGAGACAGCTGTCAGTAAAGTGCTTGCTGTGAGGCAAGAAGGCCTGAGTTTGGATCTCCAGCACCCACAGAAAAAGCTGGTTACTAGGCTTTCTGGTCAGCTAGTCTAGCCAAACTAGTAGGCTCCAGGTTCAAAATAATACTCGGAGCAAGTGAGGAAGACACCCCGCACCACCCTCTGAATTCCATGCACAGACATGTCTCTCCTAACACCCACACGCAGGTTTTGAGATTTTTTTGAAGTATCGGGTAGTTCTTGTAAAGCATGCTGGCCAGATGCCGGGCATAGTGATGCACATATCTAATCTCTGCAGTCGGGAGGTTGAGGCAGGATAATTTTTGAGTTCCAGGCCATCATAGCTTCACAGAAAAACCCTGGGTTTGTCCTGGACCCAGTGAATATAGAACCAAATCATGTCAGTGAACACTTGAGGTTTATTTACTACATGCTAGATACTTTCATCTGAAGACAGGAAGACACAGGGATGATTCACATTCTGACAATATGAGTTGGGACATGGAGGGAGCTGTAAAGAAGAACAATATGAATGAAGGGTCCAGGAATATAAAAATATAAAATTATAAGCTTAAGAGATGAAAACTGACAGTCATCACTCTAAAGGTTAATGCTAACAGTGGCCATCTGCTTTACAGCCAGATCCTCTGTCAACAGCCAGGGGTGACCTTTAACCTCCCTGCCCCTTAGAGCCAACAACTTTCTGGACCAAAGTTAACTTTTAATAGTTGTTTCTATGTGACTCCTAGCATGCACCCCATGCCTGACACTATAAAAGGGGGCCAGTACCCACCTCCATTGACACAGCCCCAGAATTCCAACATCGGCTGTGGCCTCAGCTAGCTGATAAGCTTTTGTGCCCTGCAGTGTTTTATTTTAATTTTTTATTTTTATTTTTCTGGAATAAAGTTTGCTTCTGGTTTAATAGACTTTGGTGGTCTGTTCCCCATTATCTTGTGACCCCGGACCCAACATGAATACGGAAGTTAAACTATGTATAATAGGTACAGTTACCATGCATGTTAGGTGAGCAGTCTCATAAAATCAAAAAAACGAAGCTGGGTCTTCCTTAGGGCATCAAGAAGAATAATAATCAAATCATTTTCCATCTGCCAGAGTGTGTGGAAAGGAAAGGAAGGTATGGCCGGAGATGGAGAAGGTTTCCTGGAAAAGTTTCAGGATGAAAATGAAGCTTGTGGAGTCTGGGGAAGGGAAAGAGGGCCCTCATAACGTCAACCAGTGACCAGGAAGGGCAAAGAGAGCGCTTGAGAGGGTCGTGAGGGGACCATGACCTGCTTTGTCTTGAGCTCACAGTCGAGGAGGAGGAGGAGCGGAGAGACATCCAGAGCAATTCAGGAGGGACAGATGAGAACAGGTCTCATTGAAGGGGGGTGTGGGGAACTGCCTCTTGGAGAGGAGTGTCTGAAGATGCGGAACGGTGAAGTCAGGGGAAGGGAGCCGAACGCATCCAGGTAATCAAAGAGTGTTCGAGTTTAGCACAATTGGGGGAAAGGTTAACTTTGGTCCTTCTGGTTTCTAGAAGAAACCTCCAGTGGAGGAGGACAACCTCATACCTCGGGCTCATCTGGGGTAGCCCCAGCTCCTGCACAGAATGTGGGACTACCCTGGGTATCAGGAGCCACGAGCACGCCAGGGCCCAGCCTGATGTTCGAACCAGACACACACTGTTGGGAGCTGTGATTGCGTCCCCTCCGGGCTCCTGGGATGCACAGGACTGGTGCAGGGTGAAGGATCCACAAGGCGCTGGGTCAACAGTGGGTTTCGTTGTCTTTTTGTGTGCCACACACACTCTCTCTCAGCCCTCATACCAGGGTTGTGAAAAGACCCTAGAGACCTGCCATCGCGGTAGGTTAACGGCAGTGAAAGGAAGGTCCCCAAGGTTGGGAGGGGCGGGGGGGGGTGAGCTAGCAGCCGGTTGGAGAACAGAAAGATGAAATATGATATTGGGCAAGGAGGGGAGCTTGGATCGCTTTTCACTGAGGTAGAGAATGGAGAGAAATATTTTTAAACATTTTAAAAATAAAAGTGCTTAAAAGCAAAAGAAGAAGCCGAATAAAGGTTTCACCCTGTGAAGAGATTGTTCCGAGTTTAAATGGGAGGGCAACAAGAGTAGTAAATGGACTGAGGGCCAGGAAAATGCGCTGTGGGTACCACCGGTGATGGGGGAAATGCGCAGTGGGTACCACAGGTGATGGGGGAAATGCGCAGTGGGTACCACAGGTGATGGGGGAAATGCGCAGTGGGTACCACAGGTGATGGGGGAAATTTGCAGTGGGTACCACAGGTGATGGGAAATGCGAAATGGGTACCACAGGTGATGCGGGGGGGGGGGATGCACAGTGGGTATCACAGGTGATGGGAAATGCGCAGTGGGTACCACAGGTGATGGGGGGAGAATGCGCAGTGGGTATCACAGGTGATGGGAAATGCGCAGCGGGTATCACAGGTGATGGGGGAAATGCACAGTGGGTACCACAGGTGATGGGAAATGTGCAATGGGTACCACAGGTGGTGGGGGGGATGCGCAGTGGGTATCACAGGTGATGGAGGAAATTTGCAGTGGGTACCACAGGTGATGGGGGAAAGGCGCAGAAAATGCTATTACAGGTCATGGGATGGTAAAAGGCTGGGGAAGCCTGGGGGAAAGTCAGTCATGAATAAAAGAGGTTTTAACCAAAAAGGAAAAAAGGAGAGAAAGAGAGGGGGGGGAAGAGAGGGAGAGAGGGAGAGGGAGGAGGGGGAAGAGAGGAAAGGAGGGAGAGGGAGGGAGGGAGAGGGGAGAAGAGAGGGAGAGAGGGAGGGAGGGAGGGAGGGAGGGAGCCACAGATTTGGAAATGCAGGATCCTCAGTAACAGAAATGTAGGTGCCTGCAGAAGTGGTCAAGGGCCAAGGAGATGCTCGGTCGGTAGGTAAAGTGCTTGTGCTGTGATCACGAGGGCCTGTCACAGCACCGGGGAGGTGAACCAGGAGGAGCAGAGGTTCAAGGTCATCTTCAGTTATCACCGCTTAGTTTCAGGTTGGACTTGGCTACATTAGGTCCTGTCTCAAAAAATAAAGAAATAAAGTGAGCAAATATGTATGTGTGAAGGAAAAAGAAATGAAGCAAGTAAGAAAGTCGTGTTTGATCCTTGGGTAATGCCCCAAACTGCCAATGATGCACCCAAGGGATAGACACCTCTTCCTCGGGAGATTACCACCACGTCTGTCCTACAGGCTTCCTTCGGGGACTCTGGGACACGCTGGCCTGTGGAGAGAAGACAGACAGCAGAAGGAAGCACCCAAGCATCCTCCATCAGGACGTGAAGGATTGTGACTGTTTCTGGGCCAGGATCCAGAGAATCGGGGTTAACTAGGGGTTGAATGTTGCTGTTAGGGGAAGGATAACAACAGGATGTCACCAGTGACAACTAAAACGTGCCCTGTGGCATCAGGGCTACACATGTGCATTCGAACTGAAGAGAGAGGAAAGAACATCAGGGGTAATGCTTGGATATTTTTGAGACCTAACTTATTAGTTATGAGAAAATTACTTAAACATGAATAAATACTTGCTAATATTAAGAAAGTTTTTTTTTCACTCATTTTTCTTTTTTTTAAGTTCTTTACTGTGGAGTGTGTCGTGCCCCATGTATAGGAGTCAGAGGACAACTTTCAGGAGTTGGTTTTGTCATGAGAAGAACTGGGCTTCAGAACAGCAGCCTGGTTCTGATTGTGCAGCCCAGCTCTTGGAAGCCTCCCGGGACACTCATGAAACTGGGGACTCTTTGTTCTCAGAACAAAAGATGAATGAGAGGGCTCCTCCTCTTGAGAGTGGTGAGTGACAGACAAGTGCATTTTCTACTGAATTAACGGTGCTGCCAGCGGATGCACAGCCAGCGGATGCGCAGCTGTCCGTTCACTGGCAGACTTCCTCACTGTCCCCTCGGCCAGTCATTCCTGGGCGGAAGGGATTCCACTCCGCTTTCTCAGCTGTAGCTGCTCTCTCTCTACCCCAAAACCAAACCCAGTGGTTCTTCCCCGTTCTCATCATTTGGGGTTCTCTTCAACATGTCCTAGTGTGATCCCAGAGCTCACGACAGCACTCTGTTCTAAACTTTCAGAGCGTTCCACTCTCTTCTCATGTGGGTCAAATCAACAGGGACCCCACCTTTCTCCACGGTCTCCTTTGCCCTGGTCCTATCGTCACCTCATCTAAGTGCTCAGCCTACACAGGAAAATACACCCAGTCGGTCACTCATTGTTCACTTACTGAGCACTTGCTGTGTACCAGGCCCTGCTCTGTAGCAGTGAACAGGTAATGGGCTAGTGTTGGGGAGCTAATATGCCCTTGGAAGACCCAAAGACTAAACAGTTAGCAACCCTAATAAATGAGTCACGAGACACATGCCATTTCAACAATATAAAATGGGTAAGATTTTGTGTGTATATAATCCCAGCTCTCTTTTCTATTGTTGAGATAACACAATTCACAAAAGACCACCACGGTGCTGAGGAAGCTGCAGAGAGAGAGAGAGAGAGCTTCCTGTTCAGGAAATGTTCGCTTTGCCACAGTAAGAAACACATCTCCCCTTTTAAAACTCCGAGTCTAGAAAATAAGTAAATAAAAGTGGCCAAAATAAACAAAAATTCTGAAGGAATGAAACAAAAAGCCAGCACGGTTGTGATGTGCTCTTTCTCAGTTACCACAGTGGCCGTGGTGTAAACATCTGTGCTCTACCGGGCACATCCCGGGGCTGCTGACAGCACTCTTTCCCTGCTTGCATTCATAGTGGAGGGAACGGCAGGTTTTCTCCATCCAAGTTCACAGAACCCCTGAATTTTAGGCATGAATCTTAGCTTAAGGCTCTCTGTGGTCAGACCTTGATATTTAATCAGGGTGGTGAATGTTTGAGAAATCAACACGATACGAAAATTCATCTTATCTTTGCAAGGGTAGCTGGGGCGAATTTGCACCCAGGCAGTGCTGTGGTCACTGCAGTTCCATCTTCCTCTCTGTGATGTTGGTTGCCCTTTGTCAAAAACGCAGTGAGCCATCTCCCAGTTCGAAGCACTCAGCAAGTGGTGGCAAGGCAGAGCCACCGGAAACGGACTCCTGACTTCCGTGACCAATATGGAGATGCTATGTTAGCGGTGGAGTCCTCGTCTGTGTTTCTGCATGGACATATACAGCAACACAAATTGGCATAGAATGGAACCTGTCTCCTGTTGGCAGACTCGCCCCAAAGGAATGGAGAGATCAGCAGTCATGCCAGCTGCTACAATCGAGGGATTGTTTCTAAATCAACTTAGAAGTAATTCCAAGTCAAAGAATCATGATTACAGGTGTGCACTACCATGGCCACTCTTGTTTTTCACAGAGAGGTTGCTCATTTCTCTTGGTGGTATTCCTAGGGTATTTTTCCTGTTGCAAAAGAAAACATTTCCGTTGAACATCTTTTTTTCTGAGGAAAGCCTCTGATCATTCCTTCTCCGATTCTGAGCCTTATGTCTTGTTAGCAAATATTCAGGCACATAGCTGTAGAAGACGAAGCCTTCGTAACTGTTTTGAGGCATAGTCTGTTTTAATACCAGGCTGGTTTAACACTTGATGTCCTCCTGTCTCAGTCTCCTGAATACTGGAAATATGGGCGTGTGCCACCACACCAAGCTCAAATAGAGACTTTTTAAAAACCCATGACTCCATTTAAAAGCCCGGGCAGTGAGGTGGCTCAGCAGGTCACCAAGCCTGATGATCTGAGTGTGATGACTTGGGGGAAATCCCTTAATTCCCTACGCTTTCTCACCTGGAAAGTGAGGAAACAGACATGGGAATTCCGACTACGTTCCTGCCGTGCTGGCAGATGCTGTGTAGCAGGAGAAGGGAACTCTGTGCACTTCCCCAAACAGCCGCCTAGCACTGTTGAGTTTCCCCCTGAATACAAAGGTCCAGACTGTGGACAGACTCTGGGGACACCATGAACCCCGGGCACTGCTCTGAGAACTAGGGGAAGAAAGCGGATGAGCAGGCACATCGGGGCTAGCTTGGTATTTCTGGTATCTGTAAATTAAATCCTAGAGAAGGGTTAACATCTCATTGTTGAATTCAATGGTGTCTTGGGGATTTCTTGTTTGTCTCACATAACCCAGACTTGGGGTTGAAGAAGCTAGAAACCCAGAAAGGCTAAGAGTATTGACCCAAACAACCCCTAAAAACTATTCATGGGCTGAGCATAGGTACAGGACTCAGAGGATTGGGGATTACCACAAGGTTGAGGCCAGCCTGGTCTACACAGTGAGACCCTGTTCTTCTAACTGCCAGTGGTTTGGCTATGGTTTGTTCCCACACAGTTTGTGTGTTAGGAGCATGGTCTTCAGTATAGCGGTGTTGATGAGATGGGACCTTTACATGGGGGGGTTTACTGGAAAGTCATCGGGTCCTGGAGCTCAGCCTCGCAGATGGATAAATGGTGTTTCTCAAGTCTGTGGAGCAGGGTCTCTGCTCCCTTTCTCGTCATACATGAGGTCTCTGACTTGTGTTGCGGCCATACGATGTCATCTCCATGTTGTGACAACACATGGAACCTTTGACAAATGCTGACATCATACTCTTTGTACTTTATAGGCACTAGAACTATGAACCAAATAGAATTTTTTTTTCTTTATTCCATCTCAGGTACTGTGTTAGAGCAACACAAAATGGAATGTTGTGGTGATATTTTATCTGTGTACCCCAATAAAATTTATCTGAGGATCAGAGGAAAAAGCCAGCCACTGTAGTAAAGATAGAAGTCAGGCAATGGTAGCACACGCCTTTAATCCTATCACTTGGAAGAAAGAGATCTATCTGGATCTCTGTGAGTTCAAGGCCACACTGGGAACAGAGTCAGGCATGGTGGTACATACCTTTAATCCCAGCACTAACCATAAAGGTCTGGAGGTCTGTACAGACAGACAGGAAGTGACAGAGCTGGGCAGGAAGAGGAAGTTATTTAGCTGGGCAGAGAGAGAAAGTGAGATACAAAACAGAAAGGTATATAGGCATGGGAATACAGAAAGTAGCTCTCTTTGGCTGAGGATCTCCAAGTGGTGAGAATGTGGCTGGTTTCTTTCTGCTTTTCTGATCTCTCACTTTTAACCCCAATATCTGGCTCCAGGTTAATAACACCATTTAGCAATTCATCTACAGACTATGACCCTCAAAAGAGGACCAAGAAGGCACACCTTTAATCCCAGCACTTGGGAGGCAGAGCCAGGAGGATCTCTGTGAGTTCAAGGCCAGCCTGGTCTACAGAGTGAGTTCCAGGACAGGCTCCAAAGCTACACAGAGAAACCCTGTCTCAAAACAAAACAAAAAAAAGAGTACCAAGAAAGGACATCTTAATAAGTCAAAAAACTTTTGAGAATAGCCACTGGTTCTAGCTAAAACAAACAAACAAACAAAAAACCCTGTGGCCTCTTCTCCCATTCTACAGACTCCTTCCTTCACCATGTCACACAATAAAGGACTCCACCTCCACTGGTGTGGGTCAGAGAATGCCACACACAGCCAGGACTTTCCTCCAGGCTCCTGTCTTCATTGTGTCTGTGCAGCCCACTCAGTGTGAACTTACACACACACAGCAGTAACAAAATACCCCCTTGACCCACAGGGGTGTCAGAAGAGATCTAGAGGGGACACTAGAGGAAGTGGACGCTATCAATGGAGGCCACCTTAGGATCATGAGGATACCTTCCTGCTGTGCCCAGCCAGGGTGCTATCAATGGGTGCGGCAGCAGGGACAGTAGCAGCCAGTGGTCCTTTCTACTCTAGTGTCAGAGAGGCCAAGTGGCGAGGTTGACTTAAGTTCCTTTTTCTCTCCACAGATTAGAATCAGGTCCAGGCAGGTTTAGAAAACAGGCCATTTGTAGGGAAAACAGCCCTTCCTGGCGGTGGTTCCAATGAGCCCACAAGGCTTTACTTAGGTGAACATTAGTTTGGGAAGCTAAAGTACTCGTTGACCTGCTGCTTCTTGGTTGAGCCCCGGGCTCCGCTTGCCAGTGTTCTTGGCTGTTGTAACTCACTTTCCAGCTAATCTATCTAGAAACTGCGCACATCAACAAACTAGAAAGAGCAGAAATCAAAAACAACAGTGGAGATGGTTGAGAGTTGATTAATGCGTTCGTGTGATCAGACCCATGGATTCTCCGTGTCTTTCCAAACACTCCTGCTTTACACACTTCCTCCCTTCTGCCCACTTCCCCATTTGAAAAGGAAAAGGAGAGGGAGCGAGAGTGAGAAAGAGGAAACCAAAGTGCGAAGCACCCTGGACAGTGGAAGACAGGCCAGACTGACAATTGCTCTGACTCGGCATGGCTGTGATCTCAGTCACCAAGAAGCAAAGACAGTAAAAGTATCAGGAGTTCAAGATCAACCTCAGCTACATAGTGAATTTGAGGTCAGCCTGGGCTACATGAGACCCTGCCCATAAATAAATAAATAAATAAATAAATAAATAAATAAATAAATAAATAAATAAACAAACAAACAAACAAACAAACTGCTAAGACTTCCTATTCTACCCAACATCAGACAAGACTTAAAACAACATTGGCTGGTGATTAACACCTTTAATCCCATGGTTTGGGAACAGAGGCAGGTGGGTCTCTGAATTGGAGGTCAGCTTGGTCCACACAGAGGGTTCTAGGCCAGCCAGGGACACTCAGTGATACCCTGTCTAAAAACAAAACCAAAATCTTCGTGCTGGGTGAGAATGTCCAATGGACAGACTGAGTGACTACCTCCTCCTTAAAACTTCAAGTATATTTTGAGGAGAACATCTCATTAAAATTCAGTCTCCTCTAGTTCATGTTAAAAAACCTTTCTGATTCAAACTCACATGAAAAATAAATAGATGCTGAGGATGCCTTTTCCAGGCAGATGCATCCCCTCAGCAGGGTGACCATCTGTGGCTCCACATTGTATACTGTGCCTCAAACTAATTCCTTATAGATTTAAATGCAAGAAAACCCAAACACAAGGATATCATAAAAATGTGGGAAGACAGATATTTTTCATATCAAATGGGCAAAGGAATTAAACTAAAGGATAAACAAATGGATGCTTAGATTTTCCATGCACAGTCAGTCATTGATGGATTAGCTGGACCATAGACTGTAAGTCATTCTAATGCATCCCCTTTCTATATATATAGAGAGAGATTCATTCTTTAAGTTCTGTAACTCTAGAGAACCCTGACTAATAAAGATTTGGGTACCAGAAGTAGTTCTAAGGCAACAGAAGTATAAAGATGAATCTTGGGCTGGAGAGTTAAGAGCACTGGCTGTTCTTCCAAAGGTCCTGAGTTCAATTCCCAGCAATCACATGGTGGCTCACAACCATCTATAATGAGATATGATGTCCTCTTCTAGCCTGCAGGCAAAACATGCAGGCAGCATACTGTATACATAATAAATAAATAAATCTTAAAAAAAAAAAAAAAAAAAAAAAAAGATGAATCTTTTGAGTACCTGAACTAGGCTTCCCAATTTGCCAACACCTACAGTTCCCAAAGCCTCCCCAGTTACTGAAGCCTCTCCTGGAGTTCAGAAAGTACTAAGCCCATGGTGTGAACTAGTTTACAAACCTAAGGAGATAAATGAATTTGATTATCCTGATTTACCAATTGTGAATGGCAATGGATTTGACTCTGTCTATTGCTGTTGTTTGTTTGTGCTCTTTGGCTCTTTGCTCTTTTGGGGGGCCCACCCCCCAGCTCCCAAAGAAATCACACACAGAGGCTTATTCTTAATTCTAAATGCCTGGCCTTAGTTTGGCTTATTGCTAGCCAGCTTTTCTTAACTTATCCTATCAGCCTTTTGCCTCTGGGCTTTTACCTTTTCTTACTTCTGTATATTTTACTTTCACTCTTGCTCTGTGGCTAGCTGGGTGGCTGGCCCCCTCCAAAAGTGAAGAGCCAAAGAGCAAAAACAACAACATTTTGGTGCCCAGTGTGGGACTGGAGTGAAAGAAAAGCAACAACATATTGTAAACTTTTGGATTTTCATGTCGGGCCTGAGAAAGCTGGAGGAAAAAAGAGGATATGGCTCCTTTAAGAGTTTCTGCCTGCTGATGAGCCCTTGAGCAGCCAGTATGTTAAGTAATAACAAAAAACACTAAGTAAAAACGCCTGCCACAGAACAAGCATTGGCATTTTAGAGCTCTAGGGAAGTGGAATGCAGTTCCTGGCCATGCACCTCTGACCGGGCCACAGGTTTTAGGCTTGGCTTTCAAGCTGAGAAGCGGGCAGAGCCAGCTGATAGAACTGCACACAGAGGACCCAGATGTAGCTTAGCAGTAAAGTTTGTTCATGCAATCAAAAAAGACTGAAAAACACACATTAAAGAGGTCCAGATTGGGGGGGGGGGAACCTCTAAACAGGTTACAGTGTGTTTAACAATGTGTGTAGGAAAAAGGATATAGTTGTTGGGGGAAAAATGAATAGTTTAAAAATAAAGTCTTTAAAGAGAGATGTAAAGTAACATAAAAAGAATAAGCCACATAGAGATGGGAAATACACAGGGAGTCTGGATTCTGTATGTTATTGTGTTGATTTTGTTTTTGATTGTTGATAAGCAAACAATAGCTGCTAACAAGTATGGAATTGTGAACTGGACTGCTAAATTGAACCAATCTAGCTACTTTAGGGATGTCTTAACTTTAAAAAGAATTTAAAAAATGTATTTGTCAAGTGGAAATAAAAAAATGCTTTGGAGTCTTATTTCTACAGGAGATGAGAGGCCGTGGATTCCTTCAGGAATAATATGGATCAGGTTTGATCAAGGGAGACCTCCTGAATCTTGATAGGTAATATCTATCAACAAAGTTTACTGCTGGTCTTCCCAAGACTTGGCCATTATCTCAAATTTTCTCTCTGGGATCCTAAAGATACTTCATCCACAAACAGCAGGAAGCAGTTTGGAGAAACCTATGCCCACATTCCCAAGAGAGAGGGTGGGTGGCCTTTGGTTATTTGGTGGGTTATAGATGTTCATTATCATTTAGGGGAATATAGAATATTGACACAAATTTAAAGTCAATTTTGTTACAGTGTATATATGTTTCTACTCTTGTTTGGAGTATTGTGCTTATGCAGTTCATTTAAAAATGCAACAATTAAGAAATGAGGCCGGGCGGTGGTGGCGCACGCCTTTAATCCCAGCACTCAGGAGGCAGAGCCAGGCAGATCTCTGTGAGCTCAAGGCCAGCCTGGGCTACCAAGTGAGCTCCATGAAAGGCGCAAAGCTACGCAGAGAAACCCTGTCTCGAAAAACCAAAAAAGAAAAAAAAAAAAAGAAAGAAATGAAAGAAATGAGGTTAGTAGTTAATTGATAATAATTAAACTGCATTAGGTATGTTTTCTAGGTTAAATAGGTATATTTTAGATAGATAAATGGTCTTCAAACACTTCAAAGACCTATAGAATATGGCATTTAAAATGTTTTGTTAACCTAAGATTTTTCATGACAATGAGACACATCTGCTCCTGGCAACACCAATCTACTTCAAAGATGATGAGCATTGAAGAAACTCCTTATGGAGTTTGTTTTCATTGTGGCAAGGTCAGCCACTGGGCTTTAAAAGCTCTTGCCTTTGACCGCTGACACCGAGGTGTGCAGACTGCACATGCAGGACACACAGGAAAAAGACTGTTGAATTTGCCAAAACAAGGCAGGACAGTCCTTCAAAATCCCTGCTTCACAGAAGAGTCTGCCAGATATTCTTTAGGACACAGAGGAAACTGACTGATGAACTTTGCCAATACAAAGCAGGACAGCTCTTCAAATTTCCTGCTTCACTGAAAAGTCTGCCAGATACTCTAGGTCTATAGGCTGAAGATGGATGCCCTGACGCAGCAGAGGAACTTTGGGTGACTTTCCAGGCAGCCAAATGTCTCTGTTGTTAGATAATATTACATCATTCCAGGTCTTTGATGAATTTGAAAACTAGATAGTTATAGTTGTAGTTTTCTTTAGTTATGATAGAAAGTAAATTAGGTGTAAAACTTTGGATTCACTAAGATAGGATAGATAATGCATCATTTTCTCTGAATATGCTAACTACAAATGGGCAGAATATTGTAAATGTAATTCTTTTTTTTTTTTTGGTTTTTTGAGACAGGGTTTCTCTTGTGTAGCTTTGCGCCTTTCCTGGAACTCACTTGGTAGCCCAGGCTGGCCTCGAACTCACAGAGATCCGCCTGCCTCTGCCTCCCAAGTGCTGGGATTAAAGGCATGCGCCACCACCACCCAGCCTGTAAATGTAATTCTTGCTTGAATAACTGCCTTTGTTGTGTATTGTTTTATTAAGTTAAAGTTAAAATCTTTTTTTTAGACAAAAGGGGGAAATGTTGGGGGATATTATTTTAAGATATGTTATTTTTGTTTATGTTTCATTTGTTTAACTCTGTGAAGGTGTGTTACTTTGGCTGTCTAAAATGCCTGACTGTCTAATAAAGAGCAGAACGGCCAATAGCAAGTCAGGAGAGAGGATTGGTGGGGCTGGCAGGCAGAAAGAAGAAATAGGAGGAGAAATCTGGGAGAAAGAGCAAGAGAACAAGGAGAGGAGGATGCCAGGGGCCAGCCACCCAGCCACACAGCCAACCACAGAGTAAGAGTGAAAGTAAGGTACACAGAAGTAAGAGAAAGGCAAAAGCCCAGAGGCAAAGGTAGACAGGATAATTTAAAGTTAAGAAAAGCTGGCAAGAAACAAGCTAAGCCAAGGCCAGGCATTTATAATTAAGAATAAGCTTCTGTGTGTGATTTATTTGGGAACTAGGTGGCAGGTCCCCCAAAAGAGCAAAAAAAAGTAAGAAAACAACCAATTACATTTTGGCACCCAATGTGGAGCTAACATAAAAGAAGAACATCAACAGAATATAAAACTTTTGACAGTTTGTGGAAAAACTAAGGAAAGTAATGATGCTGGTTGGTTGCTCTTGGCATCTTTGGATAAGTTGACAAAGGTTAAGAATGAGCTTCATGACAAAATTAACCAACTTCTAGCACCTCAGAATACAGCGAGGGACAACAATGAACTCAGTGATAAAAACTGACCAATTCAAGATGTGCATAAACAGTGTAGGTTTCTAAGACTGCCCTGGAAGAGAATCTTCCCTCCAGCAGCCACAGAGCTCGAGTTGTGGAAAATCAAACCAAAGCCCTCATTTTGAGGATGGTTACAGCAAAAATTCAAGTCTCTCTGCCTCAGAGGTGGCAATTGTTAAAGTGAGGGCATTAATTAGTAAAGAATGGGATCCTGTAACTTGAGATGGGATGTGTAGGATGATAGTTTTGAAGCTGAGAACTTTGAACTCTCAGATTCTCAAGGGTTTATCTTACCTGAGGAAGTAGTACCGTCAGCCCCACCCTTGAAATATTGCCTTTTCACCTTTGACTGAGGAAATTAATCCTTCATTGTCTGCTAAACCAGCAGTGACTTCCTCTGAATAAAATGCCAGGCAAGACAATACTGTTGTCCCTCAGGGCCCACCAATAGTTGTTTCTAGACCTATACCCAGACTTAAGGCTAAGCAGGCTCCTAGAGGAGGTGGAAAGTGTAGTCCATGAGGACTACACTACTAAAGAGCTTAATGAGTTTGCTAATTCATTCAAGCAGAAGTCTGGGGAATATGTGAGGAGTGGATTTTAAGGGTGTGGGATAATGGTGGAAGGAACATTAAACTGGATCAGGCTGAGTTTACTCACACGGGCCCTTGGAGAGGAGGCTCTAGGCTCATACGGTTAAAAAAAAGGTGTCAAAAGTTTGTTTGAAGGGTTTTCTGAAACATTTGACAAAAGATGGCCTACTGGAAAGGAGTTGGAGATGCCTGGTAACCCTTGGCTTAGTGTTAATGGAAGGATTTTAATGCTCAAGGAACTTGCAATGCCATGGTGGGTGTGCTGTGTAAAACCTAATCCTCCACAGTGGGAAGGCCCAGAGGACAAGCCCGTCACTAATCCTGTAAGACACAAAATGACGAGAGGGCAGCAGCACATCTGAAGAGCTTTGTTGTTACCTCTTCCTTGTGTTGGACCCGAGGGTTGGAGATGCTGCTGCTCAGTTGGATGAATTAAATGCAATGAGTTACCTGGGCCTGAAGTAGCAGGGGCCAGGTGGCAGCACCCACTGAACTGCCAAAGGCAAAGTGATCGTAATCATAATGGGCAGCAGAGCAGATGAATTTTATGATTTGTATGGACCTTTGGTACTGGCTAATCTATCAAGTGTATTTCCAGGCATGAAACAGATAAGAAGCCTACTCAATTTTTGTTTGAGCTGTATAAGTGGAAAATTTCTCAAACAAACAAAAGAAAGGTACATTAGATTGTGGCAAAAAGGGGATTCAGCCCATGAATCCAATTCCAGACTTGAGCCAGTGCAGACTGTGATAGTTTGAATGAAAATAGCCCCCAGAGTTTTTTAGGGAGTGGTACTATTTGAAAGGACTAGGATGTGTGGCCTTGTTGGAGGAAGTATGACATTGGGGGTAGGCTTTGCTATCTCAGAAGTTCATGCCAGGGCCAGCAGCTCGCTCTCTCTCTCTCTCTCTCTCTCTCTCTCTCTCTCTCTCTCTCTCTCTTCCTGACATATAGAACTTTCAGCTTCTTCTCCAGCACCATGTCCACCTGCTTGCTACCATGATTTCTGCCTTGATGACAATGGACTAAACTTCAGAAGCTCACACCAGCCCCAGTTAAATGTTTTCTTTTATAAGAG
The DNA here is from genome assembly GCF_004664715.2 of Peromyscus leucopus. Lineage (NCBI taxonomy): Eukaryota > Metazoa > Chordata > Mammalia > Rodentia > Cricetidae > Peromyscus > Peromyscus leucopus. The sequence goes on along the minus strand of NC_051064.1, from coordinate 19,710,830 downwards.
TTGCCATGGGGCTAGAGAGATGGCTCAGCAGTTAGGAGCACTGACTGCTCTTCTGGAGGACTCAGGTTCAATTCCCAGAACCCACATGGCAGCTCACAACTGTCTGTAACTCCAGAATCCAACACCTGCACACACATATATATGCAGGCAAAATGTCAATGCACATAAAAGATAGATAGATAGATAGATAGATAGATAGATAGATAGATAGATAGATAGATAAATAGATAGATAGATAGTTGCCATGGTCATGATATCTCTTCACAGCAATAGAAACCCTAACCAAATCACAGACCCAGAACTCTTTTGAATGAAGGAATGGCCAGGTTCTGTAGCTGGAGTTTTCTCCAGTTCTGCCTGGGCCAACAGCCGCTCATACCCAAGTAAACACACAGAGATTTATAAACTGTATGGCCGTGGCAGGCTTCTTGCTATCTGTTCTTATATCTTAAATTAACCCATTTCTATTCATCTATAAGTTGCCATGTAGCTTGTGGCTTACCAGTACTTTTACATCTTGCTTCCTCTGTGTCTGGCTGGTGACTCCTGACTCAGCCTTCCTGTTCCCCAAATTCTCCTCTCTCTTTGTCCCCATACTTCCTGCCTGGCTACTGGCCAATCAGCACTCTATTTATTAACCAATCAGACCAACACATTCACAGCATACAGAGCTATATCCACAGCAAGGTTCCCCTGAGAAAGAACCTTGACAGAATACTGTTAGCCTTTCTCCAGCCCTTCCCCCAGAAAGACCCATGACCTTTTTACAAGGGTAACTGTACACTAAGGGAAAGGACAAGCAGACTTTCTGGGGTCTGTTGGATGATAGTTCTGAACTGATGCTGATTCAGGAGATCCCAAGAAACATCGTGGCCCTCCAGTTAAAGTAGGGGCTCACAGAGGTCAGGTGACTAACGGAGCTCTGGCTGCAGTCTGACTCACAGGAGGGCCAGCGGAGCTCCAGACTCATCCTATGGTTATTTCTCCAGTCCCAGGATGTATAACTGATATACTCAGAACTGGCAGAAATCTCACATTGGTTCCCTGACCTGTGGAATAAGAGCTATTATGGTTGAAAAAGCTAAATGGAAAACTTCAGAGTTGCCTCTGCCAAAGAAAATAAACCAAAACCAGCATCACATTCCAGGAGAAATGGGAGAAATCAGTGCTCTCATCTACAACCTGACAGGTGCAGAGGTGGTAGTTCTCACAATAACACTCCTATCTGGCCATTGAAGAAGACAGATGATTGTGGAGAATGACAGTTAACAACTAAAAACTCAGTCAGGTAGTAACTCTGATTGCAGCTGCTGTACCAGATATGGTGTCCTTATTTGAGCAGATTGATACGTCTTCTGGTACGTGGTATACAGCCATTGATCTAGCAAATGCCTTTTTCTCAATACCTGTCCATAAGGACCATCAAATTGAAAGCAATTTGCTTTCAGTTGGCAAGGCCAGAAGTATACCTTTACAGTTTTACCTCAGGGATATATTAACTCTCCAGCAATGTCATAACTTAGAAGGGATCTTGATTGTCTGCCTCTTCCACAAAGTATCACATTGGTGCAATATATTGATGACATTATACTGATTGGACCATATGAGGAGGAGGTAGCAACCACTTTTGACTCACTGATAAACACATGCATATCAGAGAATGGGAAATACAACCAAAATTCAAGGACCTTCTACCTCAGTGAAATTCTTAGGAGTCCAGTGGTGTGGAGCATGCAGAGATATTCCTTCCAAGGTGAAGGATAAGTTAGTACATTTGGCCCCTCCTACCACCAAGAAAGAAACACAATGTTTAGTGGACCTATTTGGATTCTGGAGACAGCATATTCCTCATGTAATTATGTTACTCCTGCCCATATACCAAGTGACTGGGAAAGCTGCTAGCTTTGTGTGGGACCTGGAACAGGAGGAGGCTCTTCAACAGGTCCAGGCTGATGTGCAGGCTGCTCTACCACCTGATCCATATGATCCAGCAAACCCTATGGTATTTGAGGTGTCAGTGGCAGATAGGGATGCTGTTTGGAGCCTTTGACAGGCCCCATAAGTGAATCACAAAAGAGGCCTTTGGGATTTTGGAACAAGGCTCTGCCATCATCTACAGACAACTATTTTCCCTTTGAAAGACAGCTCTTGGCCTGCTATTGGCCTTTAGTGGAAACTGAACATTTGACAATGGGCCACGAAGTTACCATGCAACCTGAGCTGTCCATCATGAGCTGGGTGTTATCTGACCCACAAAGTCATAAAGTAGGACATGCACAGCAGCAATTTATTATCAAATGGGACTGATATATATATATATGTGTGTGTGTGTGTGTGTGTGTGTGTGTGTGTGTGTGTGTGTGCTTGAGTAGGTCCTGAATGTACAAGCAAATTACATGAAAAAAATACCCAAATGCGAGACACACTGCCAGCCACCGCCATGACCAGCAGCATGTGAAGACACCGGTAAGCCACCAGCCACGTAGCAAGGTATAGATTTATGGAAATGGATTAATTTAAGCTATAAGAACAGTTAGCAGACAGGCCCGGCGGCAGAGACAAGCAGACGCAGGTAGGCCTGCGGCGGGGGCCTGTGGAGGTAGACGGGCCCAGTGGCGGCAGCCGACAGGGATATTCAGACCCGGCGGCAGCCGGCAGAGACATTCAGGCCCAGCGGCGGCCCACAGAGATAGACGGGCCCAGCGGCGGTCTGCTGAGGTAAACGGGCCCAGCAGCAGCGGCCGACAGGGACATTCAGGCCCGGCGGCAGCCGGCAGAGACATTCAGGCCCAGCAGCGGCCCACAGAGGTAGACAGGCCCAGCGGCAGAGACAAGCAGACGCAGGTAGGCCTGCAGCGGCGGCCCGTGGAGGTAGACGGGCCCAGCAGCAGCCCGCTGATGTAGACGTGCCCAGCGGCGGCAGCCGACAGGGATATTCAGGCCCGGCGGCAGCCGGCAGAGACGTTCAGGCCCAGCGGCGGCCCACAGAGATAGACGGGCCCAGCGGCGGCCTGCTGAGGTAAACGGGCCCGGCAGCAGCGGCCGACAGGGACATTCAGGCCCTGCAGCGGCCCACAGAGGTAGACAGGCCCGGCGGCAGAGACAAGCAGACACAGGTAGGCCTGCGGCGGGGGCCCGTGGAGGAAGACGGGCCCAGCGGCGGCAGCCGACAGGGATATTCAGACCCGGCGGCAGCTGGCAGAGACATTCAGGCCCAGCGGCAGCCCACAGAGGTAGACGGGCCCAGCGGCGGCCTGCTGAGGTAAACGGACCCGGCGGCAGTGGCCGACAGGGACATTCAGGCCCGGCGGCAGCCGGCAGAGACATTCAGGCCCAGCGGCGGTCCACAGAGGTAGACAGGCCCGGCGGCGGAGACAAGCAGACGCAGGTAGGCCTGTGGCAGCAGCCTGTGGAGGTAGACGGGCCCAGCAGCGGCCCGCTGAGGTAAACGGGCCCGGCGGCAAAGGCCGACAGGGACATTCAGTCCCGGCTGCAGCCTACAGAGACATTCAGGCCCGGTGGCGGCCCCCAGAGGCAGACAGACCCAGCGGCAGCTGACAGGGACATACAGGCCCGGCGGCGGACTGCAGAGGTAAACAGGCCCAGGGACGGAGACAAGCAGACGCAGCTTGGAACAGGGACGCCCCTAACCCCAACATCTGGGGAAGAAGCTATCTCGGTGGGTCAGAACCAGAACGAATCTGAACATTCCATCTGAGGACAACCCAGGGCCCAGCTGCTGATCCTGTGAAACCCAACAACTTGGAGGTGTTGGTGAGACTACCCTGCTCAGCTGAAACCCATCTGGGAGAGGATTCAGATGCCTACAGTTTAAAGTCTGAAGAAACAAGATCAGCTGAGGAGTTGACAAATGAACAAAACGTGACCTGGGAACACAGAAGAAGGCGCTACCCAGACACCAAACCAGATCACCAGAATCATAAGTATATAATTCACCGATCGAAATCAGCTGCCCCTGAAGAAATAGCCCAATAGCACCAATTTAACCAAGAACCACTATTAAACCAAGACTAAAAATTAGAACAAGAGAGGCACTCTCAGACACAGACACCACCTGCACCTCACAGAGGAAGAGATGAGTAGACGCCAGTGCAAAAATACAGGCAACAACATAAAGACCTACATGGCAACATCAGAACCTAGTGATTCTACACCTGCAAGACCTAAACATACCATGACAGAAGAAACAGAAGAAATCAACCCTAAAAATGACATTAAGAAGATGATAGAGGCCCTTAAAGAAGAAATAAAACATTCCCTCAATGAGGAAATAAAAACTTTCCTTAAAGAGGAATTGAAAAACTACCTTAAAGAGGAAATAAAAACTTTCCTTAAAGAGGAAATAAAAAACTCCCTTAAAGAGGAAATAAAAACTTCCCTTAAAGAGGAAATGAAAAACTCCATTAAAGAGGAAATAAAAAACTCCCTTAAAGAAATGGAAGAAAAAAACGAACAAAAAATGGGAAGAAATCAAATCAAGCCAAGAAAAAGCAATTAAACAGATGAAAGAAACATTCCAAGATCTGAAAAATGAATTTGAGACAATAAAGAAAACACATGTTGAGGGAATGCTAGAAATAGAAATCCTGACAAAACGAACAGGAACTACAGAAACAAGCATAACCAACCGATTGCAAGAGATTGAACAGAGAATCTCTGACACTGAAGACACGATAGAAAAAATAGATTCGTCAGTCAAAGAAAACAATAAAGACAAAAAAGTCCTAACACAAAACGTCCAGGAAATTTGGGACACCATGAAAAGACCAAACCTAAGAATAATAGGGATAGAAGACGGAGAAGAATACCAACTCAAAGGCACAGAAAATATATTCAACAAAATCATAGAAGAAAACTTTCCTAACCTAAAGAAAGAAATACCTATGAAGATACAAGAAGCTTACAGAACACCGAATAGGCTGGATCCAAAAAAAAAGTCCCCTCGCCACATAATAATCAAAACACTAAACACACAGAACAAAGAAAAAATATTAAGAGCTGCAAAGGAAAAGGACCAAGTAACATATAAAGGCAAACCCATCAGAATAACACCAGACTACTCAATAGAGACTATGAAAGCTAGAAGATCATGGACAAACCTCATGCAGACACTGAGACCACGGATGCCAACCCAGACTATTATACCCAGCAAAACTCTCAATCACCATAGGCGGAGTAAACAAAATATTCCAGGATAAAACCAGATTTAATCAATACCTGTCCACAAACCCAGCCCTACAGAAAGCACTAGAAGGGAAAATTCAACCCAAAGAAGCTAAACACATCCATGAAAAATCAAGCAATAGATAATCCTACACCAACATACACCACAGAAGGACAACACAACACAACCAAAAAAATAACAGGAATTAACAATCACTGGTCATTAATATCCATCAATATCAATGGTCTCAACTCACCTATAAAAAGACACAGGCTAACAGAATGGATAAGAAAACAGGACCCATCCATATGCTGCATACAAGAAACACACCTTAACTCCAAAGACAGACACTACCTCCGAGTAAAGGGCTGGGAAAAGGTTTTCCAAGCAAATGGACCTAAGAAACAAGCTGGTGTAACTATCCTAATATCTAATAAAATAGACTTCAAACTAAAATCAATCAAAAGAGACCAGGATGGACATTACTTATTCATCACGGGAAAAATCCACCAAGATGAAGTCTCGATTCTAAACATTTATGCTCCAAATACAAAAGCACCCACATTCATAAAAGAAACACTACTAAAGTTTAAAACGCACATCAAACCCCACACATTAGTAGTGGGAGATTTTAACACACCACTCTCACCAAAAGATAGATCTACCAGACTGAAACTTAACAAAGAAATAAAGGACCTAACAGATGTTATGACTCAAATGGACCTAATAGATATCTACAGAATATTCCATCCTAACACAAAAGAATATACCTTCTTCTCAGCACCCCATGGAACCTTCTCAAAAATTGACCACATGCTTGGACACAAAACAAATCTCAACAGATACAAAAAAATTGGAATAACCTCCTGTATCTTATCAGACCACCATGCCTTAAAGTTAGACCTCAATAACAACAAAAATTATAGAAAACCCACAAACTCATGGAAACTGAATAATGCCCACCTGAAACATCAATGGGTCAAGGAAGAAATAAAGACAGAAATTAAAGAGTTCCTAGAATTCAATGAAAATGAAAGTACAACATACCCAAACTTATGGGACACTATGAAAGCAGTGCTAAGAGGAAAATTCATAGCTCTAAATGCACACATAAAGAAGATGGAGCAATCCCATACCAATGAATTAACAGCACAACTGAAAGCTCTAGAACAAAAAGAAACAAACTCACCCAGGAGAAATAGACGCCAGGAAATAATCAAATTGAGGGCTGAAATCAACGAAATAGAAAACAAGAAAACAATACAAAAAATCAATGAAACAAAGAGTTGGTTCTTTGAAAAAATCAACAAGATAGACAAACCACTAGCCAAATTAACCAAAAGGCAAAGAGAGAGCACCCAAATTCACAAAATCAGAAATGAAAAGGGAGACATAACAACAGACAATGAGGAAATCCAGAGAATCATCAGATCATACTTCAAAAACCTGTACTCCACAAAAATGGAAAACCAGGAAGAAATGGACAATTTTCTGGATAAATACCAAATACCAAAATTAAATCAAGACCAGATAAACCATTTAAATAGACCAATAACCCCTAAAGAAATAGAAACAGTCATCAAAAGTCTCCCAACTAAAAAAAGCCCAGGACCAGATGGTTTCAGTGCAGAATTCTACCAGACTTTCAAAGTAGAACTAATACCAATCCTCTTCAAAGTGTTCCACACAATAGAAACAGAAGGAACACTACCAAACTCTTTTTATGAGGCTACAATTACCCTGATACCCAAACCACACAAAGATGCAACAAAGAAAGAGAACTACAGACCAATCTCCCTCATGAACATTGATGCAAAAATACTCAACAAAATATTGGCAAACCGAATCCAAGAATACATCAAAACAATCATCCATCACGACCAAGTAGGATTCATCCCAGGGATGCAAGGATGGTTCAACATACGGAAATCAGTCAATGTAATACACCATATAAACAAACTGAAAGAAAAAAACCATATGATCATCTCCCTAGATGCTGAAAAAGCCTTTGACAAAATCCAACACCCCTTCATGATAAAGGTCTTAGAAAGAATAGGAATACAAGGAACATTTCTAAACATAATAAAAGCAATTTATAGCAAGCCAACAGCAAACATCAAATTAAATGGAGAGAAACTCAAAGCGATACCACTAAATTCAGGAACAAGACAAGGCTGTCCACTCTCCCCATATTTATTCAATATAGTACTAGAAGTTCTAGCTAGAGCAATAAGACAACAAAAGGAGATCAAAGGGATACAAATTGGCAAGGAAGAAGTCAAACTTTCACTATTTGCAGATGATATGATAGTATACATAAGTGACCCCAAAAACTCTACCAGGGAACTTCTACAGCTGATAAACTCCTTCAGTAAAGTGGCAGGATACAAGATCAACTCAAAAAAATCAGTAGCCCTCCTATACACAAATGATAAAAGGGCTGAGAAAGAAGTCAGAGAAACATCACCCTTTACAATAGCCACAAATAATATAAAATACCTTGGGATAACACTAACTAAACAAGTGAAAGACCTTTTTGATAAGAACTTTAAATCTCTAAAGAAAGAAATTGAAGAAGATATCAGAAAATGGAAAGATCTCCCATGCTCATGGGTAGGTAGGATTAACATAGTAAAAATGGCAATCTTACCAAAAGCAATCTACAGATTCAATGCAATCCCCATCAAAATCCCAACACAATTCTTCACAGACTTGGAAAGAAAAATACTCAACTTTATATGGAAAAACAAAAGACCCAGGATAGCTAAAAGAATCCTATACGATAAAGCAACCCTTGGAGGCATCACCATCCCTGACCTCAAACTCTACTATAGAGCTATAGTAATAAAAACAGCTTGGTACTGGTATAAAAACCGATATACGGACCAATGGAATCGAATTGAAGACCCTGACATTAATCCATGCACATATGAACACCTGGTTTTTGACAAAGGAGCCAAAACTATACAATGGAACAAAGAAAGTATCTTCAACAAATGGTGCTGGCATAACTGGATGTCAATATGTAAAAGATTACAAATAGATCCATATCTGTCACCATGCACAAAACTCAAGTCCAAGTGGATCAAAGACCTAAACATAAATCCAGTTACACTAAACTTAATAGAAAAGAAAATAGGAAGCACTCTTGAACGCATTGGCACTGGAGACCATTTCCTAAATAAAACACCGACAGCACAGACCCTGAGCACAACCATTAATAAATGGGACCTCTCGAAACTGAGAAGCTTTTGCAGGGCAAAAGACACAGTCAATAAGACAAAAAGACAGCCAACAGATTGGGAAAAGATCTTCACCAACCCCACATCTGACAGAGGACTGATCTCCACAATATATAAAGAACTCAAGAAACTAGACATCAAAGCACTGAACAGTCCAATTAAAAAATGGGCTAAAGAGCTAAACAGAGAATTCACAAAACAAGAACTACAAATGGCTGAAAGACATTTAAAGAAATGCTCAACATCCTTAATCATCAGAGAAATGCAAATCAAAACGACTCTGAGATACCACCTTACACCTGTTAGAATGGCTAAGATCAAAAACACCAATGACAACCAATGTTGGAGAGGATGTGGAGCAAAGGGAACACTCCTCCACTGTTGGTGGGAATGTAAACTTGTACAACCACTGTGGAAATCAGTATGGCGGTTTCTCAGAAAATTAGGAATCGAACTACCTCAAGACCCAGCCATACCACTCTTGGGCATCTACCCAAAGAATGCTGATACATACCATAAAGATACATGCTCAGCTATGTTCATAGCAGCACTATTTGTAATAGCCAGAACCTGGAAACAGCCTAGATGCCCATCAACGGAAGAGTGGATGAAAAAAATGTGGTACATATACACAATGGAGTACTACTCAGCAGAGAAAAACAATGAAAGCATGAAATTTGCAGGCAAATGGATGGAACTAGAAAAAATCATCCTGAGTGAGGTAACCCAAACCCAGAAAGACAGTTATGGTATGTACTCACTCATTGGTGGATTCTAGATATAAAATGAACAATCAGACCACAACCCATAGAACCATAAAGGCTATATATATATATAGCATGGAGGTCCCTAGGACGACTGTGGCTTATAATAAATTTCAGTTTTACTCAATTATTGAAAAAAAATAGCCAAATGAATAGAAACACATGAACTATGAACCAAAGGCTGAGGGGCTCCCAGCTGGATCAGGCCCTCTGAATAGGTGAGACAGTTGATTGGCTTGATCAGTTTGGGAGGCATCTAGGCAGTGGGACCAAGTCCTGTGCTCAATGCATGAATTGGCTGTTTGAAACCAGGAACTTATGCAGGGACACTTGGCTTAGTCTGGGAGGAAGGGACTGGACCTCCCTGGACTGAGTCTACCAAGTTGATCACAGTCCTCGGGGGAGGACTTGTCCTGGAGGAGGTGGGAATGGAGGGTGGGCTGGGGGTAAGGGGAGGGCGTGGGAGGGGGGAGAATAGGGGAACCCATGGCTGATATGTAGAACTGAATGGTATTGTAAAATAAAAAATATATATCACAAAAAAAAAAAAAATGCCCAAATGCCTATGGTTTCTACTCCTGTTACAACACCATCTGCTGCCAAGCATGCACCTATAGACTCATGGCGTGTACCCTATGACCAATGGACTGAGGAAGAGAAGACTAGTGTCTCTGGTTTACTGATGGTTCTACACGTGATGCAGGAACCACTCAGAAGTGGACAACTGCAGCATTAACCCTTTCCTGTGACAACCCTAAAAGACACTGGCAAAGGAAAACCTTTGCAGTGGGCAGAACTTCAGGCAGTACACATGATCATACATTTGTTTGGAAGGAGAAATGGCCAGCTGCATGATTGTTCACCGTTTCATAGGCTGTATGTAGCCAATGGATTGGCTGGATGGTCAGAGACTTGGAAAGAGCATGACAAGAAAATTGGTGAGAAAGACATCTGGGAAGAAGTTTGTAGATAGATCTCTCCAAATGGACAAAGGATGTGAAGATACCTGTGTCCCCTGTAAATGTCCATCAAAAGACAACTTCAGCTGAGGAGGAGTTCAGTGATCAAGTGGAGAGGATGACCCCTTCTGTGGACAGTCAGCCTCTTTCCCCAGTCACTCCTGTCATTGTCCAATGGGCCCATGAACAAAGTGGCATGGTGGCAGAGATGGGGTTATGCATGGGCTCAACAACATGCACTTCCACTCACCAAGGCTGACCTGGCTACAGTGTCAGATCTGCCAACAGCAGAGACCAACACTGAGCCCCAGATATGACACCTTTCCCCAGGGTGACCAGCCAGCAACCTGGTGGCAGGTTGACTACATCAGACCACTTCCTCCATGGAAAGGACAATTCTGTCCTTACTGGAGGAGATACTTATTCTGGTTATGGATTTGCCTTTCCTGCCAAAACCACCATCCTTAGACTTAAGAATGCTTTATCCACTCAGCATGGTGTTCCACACAGAGTTGTTCTGACCCAGGACTCGTTTCACAGCCGGAGAAGTACGACAGTGGGTCCACAATCATGGAATCCACTGGTCTCACCATGTTCCCGTCATCCTGAAGCAGCCAGCCTGATAGAAGTGGCCTTTTGAAGACACAGTCACAGCACCGGTTAGGTGGCAGCAGCCTGGAGGGCTGGGGCAGGGTACATGCTTTGAATCAGTGTCCAGTATGTGGTGCAGGATCTACGCGTAGGTCCAGGAATCAAGGGGTGAAAAGGAAGAGTTCCACTCACTATCACCCTAGTGACCCAGCAGGAAATGCTTTGCTTCCTGTTCCCATGACCCTAAATTCTGCTGGCCTAGTTTTGATTTGGGGTTGGGGGAGCTTTGAACTGTAGCTCAGCCTTCCCCTGGTCACTTTTTCCTTCTAGTGCCCTTAAACCAACAGGCTAAGGAAGGAATTGTAGTGTCAGGAGGGGTGATTGGTCCAGATTACCAGGGAAAGTTGGACTGCCTCTCCACAACAGGGGTAAGAAGGATTAGGTCTGGAGTGCAGGAGATCTTCTAGGGCGTCTCTTGGTGCTGCCACGCCCTGTGATTAAAGTCAATGGGAAACTACAATGGCCTAATCCAGGCAGGATGACACAGGACACAGAGCCACCAGGAACGAAGGTGCCGGTCACTCCTGCAGGAAAAGAGCCAAGACCTGCTGAGGTGCTTGCTGAGGGAGAGGAAATCAGACTGGGTAGTGGAGGAAGGTAGTTACAAGTACAGCTAAGGCCACGTGACCAGTTACAGGAATGAAGATTATAACTAACAGGAGTATTTGTCATATTTTGTTAAGAGTGGGTTTGTACAGATATTTGTATTTTCTTTCAATTTCTCTATCATATGATATAACATCAATTAAGAGAACACCAGTAGTTATCATATTTAAGTGTGAGATACTGAAAGAATGTCCCCCAAGGGACAGTGCCGCCTATTATAAATTTATAATGGGTTTGTGGTTGTATGAGGGATAGTTATTATATCATGTTATGTGTAATCATGACCTGGTTAAATATATATAGTGTGTTTGTGAGTGTATGTGGGATAGTTATATTATGTTTAGCTATTATTGTGACCCGGTTAGTGTTTTCATTTGGAAATTAATCACAACATAAGGAGATATGATTGTGTATCAAGTTGACAAGGGGTGGATTGTGATGGCTATTCTTGGTTGTCAACTTGACTACATCTGGAATTAACTAAAACTCCAAAATAGAGGGCACACCTCTAAGGAATTTCTGCCTAATTTGAAATGGGAAGATCCATTTCTAATTCACATCTTTGATGTAGGAAGACACACCTTTAATCCAGATCTTTAGTCCAATCTAATCTGGGCCACATTTTCTGTTGGAAGCCTTTATAACAGTGGTTCTCAACCTGTGGGTCAAGAATGCTTTGGGGTTAGAGAGATCCTTTCAGGGTGTCACCTAAGACCATTGGAGAAAACACAGATGTGTGTGTGTGTGTGTGTGTGTGTGTGTGTGTGTGTGTGTGTGTGTGAGGGTTCTGTGTAGCCCTGGCTGTCCTGGAACTCACTCTGTGAACCAGGCTGGCCTTGAACTCACAGAGATCCGCCTGCCTCTGCCTCCTGAGTGCTGGGATTAAACGTGTGTACCACCATGACCAGCAAGCAACACAACTCATAGCAAAATTACAGTTATGAAGTAGCAATGAAATTATTTTATGGTTGGGGATCACCACAACGTGAGGAACAGTATTAAAGAGTCACAGCATTAGGAAGGTTGAGAACCATTAATTTATAAAGACGTGGAAGATCGCTTTTTCTTTTTGCCTGCTTGTTCTTACCTTGTTAGCAAGTCCATCCCTTCACTGCCATTAGATCCAGTGGGACTCCAGCATACACTGAAGACCAGCTGAGATATCCAGCCTCATGGACTGAGCGACTACTGGAGTCTTGGACGTTCACAGCCAGCCATTGTTGGATTAGGGGGACGACGGCCTGCAGGTCAATCTAGTAGTGAGATGCTTTTCTATACATATATAGAAAAACTCATTCTATAAGTTCTGTTAATCTAGAGAACCCTGACAAATACAAATTCTCTCTTTAAAATGTTTATACTTTACTCTTTGTGTGTGTGGTGCATGATGTTGGGGACATGAAGCATGGCACACATATGGAGTCAGCCAGTTCTCTCTCTACCTGGGGCTTGGGAAACAGGATTCTGGTCATCACACTTGCATGACAAGTGCTTTACAAGTGCTGAGCAGCTCACAACCCAAGAATATTTCTGATATGATCTTTTCCACACTGTAGACTACAATGCAGACTTAAAGACGTTAAACTACAATTGAAACCTTTAAAGCTTTTGTTCACCTGTTTTAACACATTCCCCTCACCCACTTTTTAGTATTTATTTTTGATTATGTGTATATCTGTGAACATGAGTGCAGGTGCCCCTGGGGACTGTTGGAGCCCCTGGAGCTGGAGTTACAGGTGGTTTTGAGCTGCTCTACACAGTACTCTGGTCCTCTGCAAGAGCAGTCCTGCTTTTAACTTCTAGGCCTTCCTTCTCTCCAGCAACTTCTCTCCCCATCTTTTTTTCTCTCATATATTACATCCCAAGTGCAGTTTCCCCTCTCTCTTCTACCCCCAGCCTCCCCACCCAATCCACATCCCTCCATTTCTCTTCAGAAAAGAGCAAGCCTCCCATGGATATCCACCAAACATGGTCTATCAAGTTGCAGGAAGACTAGGCACCACCTCTCATATTAAAGCTGGATGAGGCAACCCAGTAGAGGGAAAAGGTCCCAGAGCAGTCAAAAGAGTCACTGTTAGAAGTCACTGCTCTCACTATTAGGAGTCCCACAAGAAGACCAAACTACACAACAAAATATATACGCAGAGAGCGTATGTCAGACCCATGCAGGTCCCTGGTTGTCAGTTCAGTCTCTGTGAGCCCCTACAAGCCCAGGTGATTTGATTTTGTGGGCTTTCTTTGGTGTCCTTGACCCCTCTGTCTCCTACAATCCTTCCTCCCCTTCTTCAGCAGGATCCTCCGAACTCAGCCTGATGTTCGGCCATGGGTCGACACATCTGTTTCTATCAGTTGCTGGATGAAGCCTCTCTGATGATGATTATTCTAGGCTCCTGTCTACAAGTATAGCAGACTATCATTAGGGATGATTTCATTTATTTTTTCCTTTTTTTTTTTTTAAATTGCTGGTCCTGTTTGGTTCTATCCTGGGTCTCTAGACTATTCAACCTCTGGTTCCTGGACCCCCTCATGGTATGGGTCTCCAGCTGGACCAGTCATTGGTTGGCCACTCCCACAGTTTCTGCCCCACCTGTGCCCCGGCACATCTTGTAGGAAGGGCAAATTGTAGGTCGAAGGTTATGTGGCTGAGTTAGTGTTTCATCCCCTTCCCTGGAAGTCTTGCCGGGTTACAGGAGATGACCGGTTCCGGCTCCGTATCCCCCATTACCAGGAGTCTTATCTAGAGTCACCCTCATAGATTCCTGGGAATTTCCATTGTACTGGGTTTTTGTTTTTTGTTTTTTTGTTTTGTTTTGTTTTGTTTTGTTTTTTTCAAGAGAGCGTCTCACTATATAGCTCTGGCTGTCCTGGAACTACATAGGCCAGACTGGCCTTGAACTCACAGAGATCCACCTGCCTCTGTCTTTAGAGTGCTGGGATTAAAGGCGTGCACCGCCATGCCCAGCTCTCCTCATTCATTGTCTTTTGTTGGTTAGTTAGTTGGTTTTTGAGGCTTGGTGTCCTGCCTCTGCCTCCCTAGTGCTGGGATCACAGACATTTGCCACAGTGCCTAGCTGAATACCATATTTTAATGTTATGTGTATCTGAGGGGAAATTGGAAGGATGGCATGGACCGCATGGCGACCATTGCTGCTTGACAAAGTTCTTGCATTTTGACTTTGCAGACCACAATTCTCCAGCACCGTTTACTTTCATTTTTAATGATTTTCACTATGTGTTATGGGAGTTCCCTTATGCCTTTACCTTTGGGAAATTTTGTATGGGTTTGAAGAACAAAAATGTATAAAATGGCAGCCTTTTTAAACAAAATAATTCCTTGGAAAAAATCACCACCACTGAGGGACCAGTTAGCGTGATAACTCTGCCTACTCCCACACAAGTTAACACCAAGTTGTTAGAAAATGTAGATAAGTAACATATGCTTGATAAATGAGGTGTATTTGATAATCAAGAGTTATAAATTCCTAAGGTTTACTCAGGTTTACAGTAATATTATCTAGCCTCATTTTGCTTACTTTTAAGCTTTAGCTATTTGGATAAACTTAGCTATATAAAAAACTGCAATATTCTATAATGGAGTGTCTGGTCCCCCAAGAAAGTCCTTTTCCCAAGGTTAGGCATTTAGACAAAAGTCCCCATCCTCTCAGGGGCTTGAAGAAAGTTTCTCCTTGCTAAAAAAGGGGGACATTCTTATCTCTGGCAAGAGGAACTTGTGGCCTTTCATTAACATATGACTGTGGTCCCTATTAACTTGCCAAGTCAGTGCTAGCTTCCTCAACCCTGATCACAAGTCATGCCCCAGCTCACACGCCCCAGCTCACATGCCCCCTTCTCCCATTTAGTCCTTCGTACAATTATAGAGTATGAAAGATATAGCCTTTTTTCTTTTTTTTTTTTTTTTTTTTTTTCTTTTTTTTTTTTTGGTTTTTCAAGACAGGGTTTCTCTGTGTAGCTTTGCACCTTTCCTGGAGCTCATTTGGTAGCCCAGGCTGGCCTCGAACTCACAGAGATCCACCTGGCTCTGCCTCCCGAGTGCTGGGATTAAAGGCGTGCGCCACCACCGCCCGGCTTAGCCTTTTTTCAATAAGTGGTAGCCAACCTGATTGACCCTCAGATCCTGTCAGTCTCCTCTTCCCCTCGACGACACCACACCTCCACGTTGGGACCTGAATCCCACTGAAGCTGGACTCCAGCAGAAGGACTTAGTAGATTTAATGTGGTTATTTCTTACCTAATGAAATGAGTGACTTAAAAATAATTACCCTCTACTTCTGTGTTTATATGGTCCCAATATTTCTGCAATGTACAAGTCGGCTGTGTAGAAACATGTATTCACTGTTTCGGAATAACCTGGGAGAGAAGGATTCAGATGAATCTATTTCCAGCCACACACACTTTGCAAGGGAGGGTGGGTGGCATCCCCTCCCGAGGAGAATGTAGTACATCTGGAAATTAGCATCCCACGGACAACGCAGCAAACAAAGGTGGAATCTACTGAAACAGCTTCCTGAACATTATCGTGGAGTTCCGGAAGAATCCTGCCCTACCCACAAAAGGGACTTGAGGGTTAAAAAGCCGTTGGATTTGCTCCTTGAGAAATCCATGTCGTTGGCCTGTACTGAAACACACAGGACATTATTATATAACTGAGCAGCTGGGAGAGTGATCAGCATTAAAACTACAATAGAAAACACAACGAAGTCAGGCAGGGCTGGCTAATGAGAAAAAGGTGCTGAAAGGAAACGGGAAAGGCCAGCCCGAAGGCTCAGCAAGTAACAAGGACGACGCTCTAGCTGGGCCAAAAGGCATTGTTTTTCCAAGGAACCGTTACTCCAGAAGCACTGTAAACAATACTTATGAGTACACACACAAGATGCATGTTAAGGACCATTTGTAACAAAGTACTAATCAAGTGCCAGTGTTAGAGCTGAACACCTTACTGGGTCAGCCTCTCGGTCTCCTCCCTCCTCCCTCGTTTCCAGCTCTACCCCACAATCCAGTTCCTCCAATACCACATGCTGCACTCAGCTGTCACTTCTGGACACACTTCCAGGTCATCCTTCACCGGTCTCAACCCAACTGACATTTCCCAAGAGGCCACCACCACCAAGGTTTTTCTGTTGACTGTGTATAACACGTGTACACATATGTGTGCCTGTGTGGGACTGTATGTGTGTGGAGGTCAGAGGACAGCTGAGAAGAGTCACCTCTCCTCCCATCATGGCTCCTGAGATTGACCCCGGGTGGTTAGGCTGGAACTGCAAGCCCATTTACCCAATGAGCATCTCGCTGGCCCTGGATAAATTATTTTAAGTGACAAATAATATTTTAATGTACAACGTGGATTTTCATGCCCCTGTCTACTACTCTGCAAATGCAATCACCTACTCTGCCTACTACCATGTTTACTACTTGAAGGGACCCTTTAAAAAACTTATTTACTTCATTTTATGTGTATGACTGCTTTGCCTGTGCGTACGCATGTGCACCACAGTGGCTGGTGCCCTCCGAGGTCAGAAGAGGCCATCAGATCACCGGTAACTGGTTTGGGGGGTTGTGAGCCATGTGGGGCTGGAAATTGAGCACAGGTCCTCTGCAAGAGCAGTCAGCTCTCCAGACCAAGGATCCTAATTTTTTTAGAAATAATTTTCATTACACAGTAATTTTCACCATAAGAAAAAGCAGGTAAAAACAGACCATCTGCCCTCCTGACCATTTCGGTTTCCATTTCCAATCTCTGTGTGACTTCTTGCTAAGTCTTGTTATGGAAACAACAGCAGGCTAGTGCTTTGTTTTATTTTTAATAGGTGCCCAGTGTCTACAACTCTGGGTTGTCTCGGTCAAGCCATCAATTGGGCTAGTGTCTTTAGAGAAATTAAATTTGTACCAAATAAAACAGCTCAAAACCAAGGGCCCCTGGAAATTTGCTGAAATGGGCAAAACAAACTCCCAATTCTCTCATCTTAATTCAAGATGTTTCACTGGGCCAGAAGAGATGGACATTTCTATTCACAAACTTTCCTACAAAAGTTGGCTCACCTTTTATTTTTGGATTTTTGAGACAGAGTCTCATCTAGGCCAAGCTGGCCTCAAACTCACTAGGGGATGACCCTGGTCCTCGGCCTCCATCTCCTGAGTGCTAGGGTTACAGGTGTTCTCCCCTCCCCCCCCCCACTTCCCTCCCTTGCTTCACTACCTCCCTCCTTCCCTCCCTTCCTTAGGACTAAGGAAGATTTTATGCCAGGAAATTAACAATACTGTAAATGATAATAAATGAGGCCCACATTCTAACCCTGAGGTAACTTTAGTTCATCAAATCTGTAAGCATCAAATTAAGATCATCTCAGCAAATACAGAGGAGGAGTGGATGGGGGGAGCAGGGGGGAGTGGGGGGAGAGGAAGGATAGTAGGCTGTGGGGACATAAAAGAAGGGAGGGAGGAGAGAGGGAGGGAGGGAGGGAGGGAGGGAGAGAGAGAGAGAGAGAGAGAGAGAGAGAGAGAGAGAGAGAGAGAGAGAGAGAGAATCTCAGAAAGTGTCCAAGTGTTCGCTGAGCACTGAGGCCCAGTAATCCAGCCGAGTGTCTCAGCTCCTCTTTTTCAAACTCTTAGGCAGAACCAAGATGTTCAGCAGTTGATTGCTGCCAAATCTAACTTGGAAGACTGGCCACAGCACTACCAAAGATCCCGGAACTCTTCAACCCAGGCTCCTTTGGAATCCCAAGAACCGTGTCCTGACTCTGTGCATGCCTCCGAGGATCAGCCTGAAGACGATTCTTGCAGCACCAATATCAACCGAATACCCCGACACAGCATGCTGGACTCACTCCAGTATACAGTATCTCCTCACGGCTGTCGATCGGAAGGCATTCTCGGTACTGGGAAGGCCAAGATGAGGCAAACAGTGTAGTCTTGCCCTTGCAAAGTTCTGCTTGGATTTTATTTGAAAAAAAAAAAAGTGTTATTTTAAGCCATTACTAACTCACAATTGAACCAGACACCAAGTCATAGCTAAAGCAAAAACTAGACTCACCTGCCCAGTACCACGGAGATGGGGGCGGGGGGTTGGGGGAGGTGGGGGCAGGATGGTGGTGGTGGTGGATGGGAGGACAAGAAGAAGAGCCTTGAAAAGATGGAGAAAAGGACCTGCCACATCCTGGTCAAAGGACTCAGAGTCCCATTCATATTCCAAATCTGCTAACTAGCGGCCATGTAAATACTTTTAATTTTGCAAACACTAAGTTTTTATAATTTAAAATTTAGCTGTTTTAATCCTAGAACTCTGGAGACAGAGGCAAGTTCTAGGCCAGCTTGGTCTACATTAGAGAGTTCCAGGCCAGCCAGAGCAACAAAGTAAGACCCTGTCTCAAAATAACAACAAAAATAAACAAATAATAAAAATGTAATTAGCAAAAGAGATTCATTTCAGTTTTTAAGATCAAGAGGGAATTACACAGAGGCATAGAAACACACCTCATATACAGCCACGCTCAGCATTTGGAAGCTCAGTGAAGACAACTTTTAAAAAATACATATATCATGCTGGGTATGGTAGTATATATTTTTAATACAAGCACTTAGGAGGCAGAAGTAGGTACATCTCTAGAAGTTCAAGGCCAGCCTGGTCTACCTAGCAAGTTCCCATCTCTAGAAGTTCAAGGCCAGCCTGGTCTAGAAAGTAAGACCCTGTCTCAAAAAGCAAAACAAACAATAAAAAAACAAAATGCACAACCCCTTGATGGCTGTTCAATGCAATACTGTTTGTATAATTTATACTAATACAGACTTCTGCCAAAATTTCATTTATGATCATGGTAAGGCTAAATGATTGAAGCTGTGACTTTGGATAGCTGAGATTAATAAGTAAGTCAAAGCTTCCAAACCAACCAGAACTGCAGTTAAATAAGGCTCCAACTGTGATAAGCAGCTGCTTAATCTTTCTTTTTAAACATAATTTCTTTATTGATTCTTTGGGAATTTCACCTAATTTCTCTCACCTTCTAGTCCCCCCATATCCACCCCTCAACTCTGCAGCATCCCCCAAAAGAAAATTTTTTAAATAATCAAACCAAAACAAAGCAAGCAAACAAATAAAGACAAAAATAAAATAAAACAAAAAAACCCTCTTGGGTCCTCCACTTTCCCATCTCCCCAACATCTCGTCATTCACCCTGGTGGCACTGGGATCCGTGGTGTGTCACTCAGTCCACTCTTCTGTCCAATCAGCTTTACTAGCAAATGCCCATTGCAAAGAGTCATTGGTCTGGTTCAAGGCCTCTGGTTTCTGGGACACCGTCATCACTGGATCCTCACTGGAATTCCTCTGGGCTATCCCATGGCCACCTGAGTCATGGAGACCAGTCCCTTCACTAAAAGCTCCAGCAGGTCCTAAATGGGGCAGATGTTAGGGAGGGCGATGCAAGGCCCTGCTGTGAACCTGGGCGGTGGCTGGCCAGTCAGTTTGGGCCACTGGGGCTGCTCACCGCAGGCAAAGGAGCAGAGCCAGCTCCCTACACCCATGCCCTCAGGGTCAGCTCTCCCCTGCCTGTGGTGAGGGGTGGGCCAGCTCTCTTGCTGCAGTGTCCAACAAGAGACCAGGCCAGCTTTCCCAGGGCCAGCAAAGGACAGGGTCAGCTCAGTATGGCCCTCTGATTCCATCACGCATGGTTCCTATGACCCCCTGAGGTGACGCAGGCCACAGACATCAACACAGACTCCGACAAGGCCCGCAGCAGCAGCTTGGACCATACATCCTGACTGGGGGGGGCGGGGAGGTTGGGAGGGCAGTGAGCACTGGTCACTCAGGTCGGGGTGGACTGTCTTTGGCAGCAGCTGGGTCTGGGTGTCACCATGGCCCCAGGCAGCAGTGCAGGCCACTCAGATTGGCACAGCCCCGGCAGCGTGGCCATCAGATACTAACATGGCCCAAGACCTCAGTGTTCCGAGTGGCCTTCAACGGTCAGGAGCCTCGGACATCGACACAGGCCCTGGCTGCAGTAGGGCCACGGATCCAGACATGGCCCTCGGCTGCAGCTCTGGCCCAGACATCACCACGGCACTGAGCAGCAGCGCAGGCCACTCAGATCTATATGGCTCCAGCTGTAGCATGGCCCTCAGACACCAACATGGACTCAGTGCCTGACCTGATCCTGGTCATCCACATGGCCCTCGGTGGCAACAGGAGCCATGGACAACAGTCTGGACCCTGGCTGCTATAGGGCCATGGACCAGACACAGCCAGCCCTTGGCAGCAGCCTGGGCCCAGACAACACTGTGGCCCTGAATGGCAGCACAGGTCACCCAGATCAGAATGGCCCCAGAAGCAGTGTGCCTCTCGGACACTGACACAGTCCCAGATGGTGGCCCAGACCCTGGCTATCTGCAAGGCCCTCAATAGCAACAGGAGCCATGGCAATCCTTGCAGCCTTGGCCGGGACGTCACCATGCACTGGGTAGTAGTATGCTTCTCTCTCTCTCCCATTTCTCCACCATATACTCGATCATCATAATGGGACCCACCTGCCCAGTGCCACGAGGCACCAGGCGGGCCATAGGTGTCTTCCCACCAGCCTGGGCCCTCAAGGGTGGGTGGCTAGCACCTGCCTGGGCTGCAGACTGTGGATCACTGCTTAATCTTAAACTCAGGTTTTTTTCATCACCATGGATAAAATTTTAGTTAGAAAGACTAGCATTAGGTTTACACAAACCTCAACACAAGACTAGTACTCAAACTTACGTTCATCTTTCATGCCCTAAATCAGTGGTTCTCAGCCTCCCTAATGCTCTGACCCTCTAAAACCGTTCTTCATGTTGTGATGACCCACAACCATAAAAACCTTTTTTGTTGCTATTTCATAACTACAATTTTGCTACTACTGTGTAAATATTTTTGGAGCTAGAGACTTGCCAAAGAGGTTGAGAACCACTGCCCTCAATGAATGCATTTTGCAGCTACAGGGAGCATCTGAGCCTTGGCTAACAGCATGATACACACTGTGAATCTAAATCCTTTCCCCTTTGGACCCCAGGGCTGAGACAGAGAGGGAAAGTGATGACTTCCCCTCTCACCTGGCTCTTCCCAGGATCCCAACTTCCCAGTGAGGGTACAGCAGCCCCATATGGGGAGGGTCGGATGGTAGGTGTTGGGATTCTCCAGCTCGTGCCCCCTGCCCCAGATGTTCAGTGGGAACTCAACCCAATCCTCCTATTCCAAACCCTGCCCTCAGAAAACCGCCAAGTGGTCCCCACCCCCAGCTGCTCAAGACCTCACCTAAGAATACTTAAGCTCCGCCCCCAGAGCAGCCATGGGATTCCTCTCCCGCTTCCTTTCCCCAGTCACCCAGGAGTTGCTTTGCTCGGATTAAACCTGGTCTTATTAATTCGGCCTGATCTGACTTACAGCATTGATGGAGAGACTTAATATGGTGCCCGGACACCTTTCAGCAGGGTCTCAGCAGGGTCCCAGCACCCAGTCCACCGAAGCTCTGCAGCTGTCCTGTGAGCTACTTGAACCACAGCAATAATTCCTTTTCTCCTTAAGTAAAAAGTTAGCTCTGAGTGCTGGGGAGCTGGCTCAGATGTTAAGAGCTCTTACAGAGGTTCCCGTATCCACATCAGGTAGCTCACAACCACCTGTGACTCCAGGTCCAGGGGATCTGACACCCTCTGGCCTCTGTGGGTACTTGCACATAAACTGACCAAGCAGATACACAGTGCATGCACACATGCACACATGCATACATACATGCAAATACTTCAAGCTCTGGTGCTTGGCAGGCAGCTCAACAGACTCAGGTTTATAAAGCATGAGGGCTTGAGTCCAGGCTCCTAGTATCACAGAAGAGGCTGGGGAAGCTGTGTGTCCCTGTAACCCCAGGGCTTGGAGCAGAGACTGGAGGATCTCAAGAGATTGTCTGGCTAGCCATTCTAGCAGAATCAGTTAGCTCCAGGTACACACACACACACACACACACACACACACACACACGCACACAAACACATGTGTGCATACATTAGCTCTTACCATTTCTAAACAAGAACTCAAAGCACACATTTTTTTAAACCAATAAACTAAAAGTAAGTCAGTAACTATTTTAGTATCTTTTTCTCCATGATTGAATATACAAAGATAATGGAAGTAATGTATTCTTCTTCTGTAAAGATGGATGGAATATATCAAAATCCACTCGCTGGATCTTCTTTAAATAGTCCTCTAGAGTAACCTGGAAAAAGAGAACAGTGGTCACTAGATCATAGAGTGATCAGGTTTCCCAAATAAAGGAAAGAAAAGCACAGCGTGGCGTGGCGGCCACAGCTGCAGTCCCAACACTCAGAAAACTGGAGCAGGTGGGCTGCCACGGTCTGAGGTCAGCCTGTGCTACATGGTAAAACCAAGGCCAACCTGAGCTAAATAGTAAGACTCCGTCTCAAGAAAAAAAAAAGGCAGATGTGACAGTTCATACCTGTGATCTGAGTTCTGAGGAGACTGAGGCAGAAGGATGCAAACAACGCCAGTCTGAGCTACAAAGAAAGGGGAAGGTACAAGTACTAAAGCCATGTCAGTTTCCTGAGGTGATGTCACACAATGAGAAAAAACACTTCTCGTCCCCTAGACAGGTCTCTTTATGTAGCCCCAGGTAGCCTAGAACTCATTATATAGACGAGGCTGGCCTTGAACTCAGAGATCCTCCTGCCTCTGCCCTGTGAGTGCTGGGATTAAATCTGTTGTCTTAGTTAGGGTTTTCATTACTGTGACTTACAGTAGTTCAGAGGTTTAGTCCATCATCATCATCGTGGCAGGAAGCATGGTGGCACACAGGCAGACATGGTGCTGGAGAGGTAGCTGAGAGCTCTACATCTGGGTCCCCAGGCAGCAGGAAGTGACAGGGACACACTGGCCAGGCTTGTGCTGCTGAGACCTTAAGCCCACCCCCTAGTGACGCATCTCCTCGATAAAGCCACACCCACTCCAACAAGGCCACACCTCTAATAGTGCCTCTCCCTACGGGCCTATGGGGCCATTTTTGTTCAAGCCACACAGCTGTGAACCACCATATCTGACTAAACTGAACACTTTTTCCAGATTTATTATCTACATGTGTCTGTGTACAAACACAAGTGTCCAGTCGCTTGGAGCTGCCTGACTTGCGTGTTGGGAACTGAACTCAGGTCCTCTAGAAGAGCGGTGTGTGCTCTTAACCACTGAACCTTCACTCTAGCCCTGACACGAGAATTTTCAAAGAGAGAGAAAATAAAGACATCTTCCCAGAAACTTCTAGAACATAAGGGTATAACTAGGAAGAATATAGCAGAGTAAAACTAGTGCTGCAACCATTGGGCCTCTTTTGATCACATATATAATGTTTTGCTCAAGGTCTAAGCATCGGAGGAGCTGGGCTCATCTTCTGAGGAATTAAAAAAAAGATGTCAGGTTGGGAGCAGCTTGGTAGTGGGAACAACCAGCAAATGGAACAGCTTGAGTTTGACGCCAAAGACCAAAAAGGTGATTGTTCTTCCTTTTGTAACACTCTTACTAAGTATCAGCAGGTACCCAGGCTGGCCTAACTAAACAACCCTCTTGCCCTAGGCTCTGGAGTCGTGGGACTGCACAGACAGAAGATGATCAAGGAAAACGAAACACCTCCAACTATGTCAGGAAGCTCAAGGTGGCTGTTCATTTGTGAAGATCCGTCTACTTATCTGTTTGTCTGTGGGGGCACTCTCACAGCACCTGCAGAGGGAAGAGGGGTGTCCAGCCCCTGGAGCCAGCCCACACGGGTGCTGGAATTGAGCCCTGGTCCTCTGCAAGAGCAGCAGGTGCTCCTTACCACTGAGCGTCTCTCCAGCCCCTCAAGTTGGACTTTTAAAAAGTTATGTTTTGAAGTTTAATGAGTCTCTTTGTTTTTGCTAGAACACAAGATTTTCAGCCAAAGAGAATAATCGGAGGTCCCTATAAAAGTCAGCTGACTCTTCACCAATCACATTAAAGCTGGGCAGTGTTCATGGGATAAAGGAAGATGGAAATACACAGTATTCTTCAATTTGTGGTTGTCTGCCGATTTTATTAATTTGTAAAATTTTACTAACTTTATTTCTAAAACAAAGTTTCATGTAGCCCAGGCAGGCTTTGAACTGGGTAGCCAACAATGGCCTTGAACTCCTGACCCTCCCACCTCTACCGCCAAGGGCTGGCATTACTTATAAGTGTGCAGGACCACACGCAGACCCTGAAGTCCCTTAGTTAGTCAGGCACTGGGCTAGTCTCCCAACTGGACTACATGCCCGCCCTCATAGCCACTCACTCCATAATTCTAAGAGGCCCCGAGTCCTGCTTAGACAACATCCACAGCACCCCCTGGAATTCTGCAGTATAGAACCGGTTGGGGGTGTGTGGATCAAACAAGGATTAATTAGGCAGCCAGTCTTTATTTTATTCTAGACTTTATTTTTTATTATTGTGTATGGCGTATGTGGAGGTCAGAAGGATCGGTTCTCTTCTCCATGAACCCCAGATCAGGTCCTAAGTTTACACCACAAACACTTCCACTCGCCAGCACCTCCCTGGCCCCACACCTGAGAACGTGTGGAGTTAGTTCTCTCTTTCTACCTCTGTGTGCCTTCTGGGGATTGAACTCAGTGATAAGAAGACCTCTAGTGGGGGGGGGGGTGCACGCCTTTAATCCCAGCACTCAGGAGGCAGAAGCAGGCAGAGCTCTATGAGTTTCAGGCCAGCCTGGTCTACAGAGCAAGTTCTAGGACAGCCAGGACTCCACAACACAGTGAAATCCTGTCTCAAAAAGCCATCTCACCGGACTGCATCAGGGAATTTGAGCTTTTAAATAAGCTTTCCAGGTTATTCTGATGCAGCCAGCTCAGCAATGACCTGTGGGCCGGCACCACTACATGTTCAGGTCACCATGGAGACACACACTCCCACAGGGTGGTGTTTTCCATCATTCCCATTTTACTGATGAGTAAATTAAGGCCCCATGGCTACAGGGAGAGAGAGCAAACACAAGGTAGCCTGGCTGCAGAGCCTGTGCTATGACATCTCAGAAATACGGTGTGACCATCACACAATCAAGGCAGGACAACGACCGTAAGAAGTACAGTGGGGACTGGTCTAGTCTGTGCACCAGTTACCCAGCCTTCTCCACTGAAGCACTCACCGTCTGAAGAAAAGCAGGAAATGCTTTCGCAGGAACGCTTCTGTGCAAGGACCTCGCCTTAAAGGAAGAGGGAAAGAAACTGGTTGGAATGCTTCTGAAGTAGCAGTCGCCCTCTGAGGTGAGCACAAAGCAGCAGCGGCAGTTTAGACAGGACAAGGGCCTCTCACAAAACAAGAAAACGTCTCCTGCTGCCAGCTTAGCTTCAAAGCCCCATCATGTTAAAGCCTCTTCCTTTTATGGCTGGGCTGGGGAACTTTCCAACTCCCTTACATCTCACACTACCCTCAGCTCTCAGTCACCCTCCCTAGGTTAGACAACTCCGGTTTAGATCCAGCACAGACGACCTTCTCAGGTGGTGTTCCCACCTCTGTCTAGTTCATGTCTTTACATCATTACTTCACCTTGATCAAGTCAGCGGCTGTTCTTCCTGGAATTCAAACGTCTCTGTATTTAACCCTAGTCTCAATTCAACCTGACTCTTCTTGTAGGCTATGAACACCTGGTCCACTCAGGCCGATGCATCACCCTGCACTGGCCAGACCGACCTTTATTTCCAGGCCTCAGGAGGAAGAGCACATCCTGCCTCACTTCCCGACTACACACTACGGTTTTATGCTCCACCGCGGTCACCTTTCTCTCAGCCTCTCTGCAGCACGGGACATGGGGTCCTTTCTTCTCTGCTCTCCGATGCAGACTCCAGCACTCCTGTTCTGCCCTTCGCCTTCTTCCTAGTAAGTGGCCCTGCTTCCTTCTACCTGATGAATGGATGTGGCCGCAGGGTTCTTTCTGTCCCTCATCCTCTTCTAGGGGAACACTCTCCTTGAGCAATAGCATCTAGACTTAGAGCTTTGGCTCCAGTTCTGACCTCCCCGTCACAATCCTGCATTCTCCAGTAGCCCATCTCCCTACGTCACGAGAGCCAGAATGAAGATCAGCACCGAGCACACCACTGTCTGCACCTGACTGGCACTGGTGTGGTCTACGTGGGTGTGGGCATATATACACACATGCATCTCTCTCTGAAAGACACTCCTTCCTTCTCCTAAGTAATCCGACTGTGGGAAGCACAGCCATGGCAAGCCCCACCACCACCTCAGACCCATGGCAACGGCCAAGCCTCCCCTGGTCTGTGAGTGAATGATGACAGAGTATGTGGAAGTCCACGGTCTGAGACGGCTCTCCTACAGTGTAGGTCCCACTGAACCTACACCTTCCTCCGGGTGCTGACAGACTACACACTGAGTTTCCAGGTGAGGAGGAATTGCCCTCAGAGTGAGCACAGACACCCGGCTCCAGCCTTTCCCTACATGTCACTGCTATTTCTTCAGTCTGTCATTTCTTCATTCCCGAGACGCTCCAGTCAGGACCAGGACCAAGCTGGGTGGGGTCAGATGTGATGAGACACCAACTCATCTCCCAGCTCCCAATTTTTCCCTAAAAACTATGTGTATATTTGTGTGTCTGTGTGCTCATGAGCACAGGTGCCCATGGAGGCTAGAGGCATCAGATCTCCCCTGCCCCTGAGCTGGAGTACAGATGGTTCTAAGCTGTCTGATGTGGGTGCTGGGAACTGAACTCAGGTCCGTTAGTGAGAACAATCTGCTCTCTTAACCACTGAGCCATCTCTCCAGCCCCTCAGCTCCCAATCTTTCTTGTCTCAAACACTGCTAGAGTCAGGCCTGATAGCACATACCTATCTTCTCAATACATGGGAGGCTGAAGAAACAGGATCACAGATCCAAGGCCAGTGTAGACTACAATGGAAGTCCTACCAAGGCAGAAATAGCAAAACCCTGTCTCAAAAAAACCAAAAGCAACAGAAACAAACAAAACCTCTGCCAGGTTTCTACTGTGGATTAATGTCCCAGCTTTACTTGATGGGGCGCAAACTAACTTAGATCGCACTTACTATACGGCAGGTGCTATTATTAACTCTTCGTATGTTAACTCATTTATCTAAACAACACTTTGGGTAGGAAGTAACGTGGTCCTCTTATCTATGTGGAAGCTGGGGCATGGTAAAATTACAATACAATTAACAAACGCAGAATAATAAACAGGCAGGCTTCTGCTTCTGAGTGTACACTGGCATCTCCGTGTTCTTGTGCGTCTCAAGAGCCTCCCAAAAGCATCAGCGGTTCTTCAGTCCACCACTCCAAGCCTATTTTCTAGGAGTGGATTGCATGCAACCAATAAAGTGCTTCAGTCCTGGCTGTTAAAATCCCTTGGAGATCAAGGATGCGAGCTCACTGGTGGCTTTCCTAGCATGTGGGAGACTCCACTCCCCAGTATTACACAACAAATAACCCTTTCTCAATTGTTTAATTTAATAATTTTGTTATTGTTTGTTTGTTTGAGACAAGGTGTCTCTGTATAGCTTGGCTGTCCTGGAACTTCCTCTGTAGACCAGAGTAGCCTTAAACTCAGAGACCTGCCTACCCCTGGGATTAAAGGCCTGTGCCACTATGTCCAGCCACAACAAACAAATTAACAAAACACTTTGGAAACTGCAATTCTCCGTTTAGGCCATTCTACCAATCTCCAGGAAGAGAGGCCTAGAACTTGGAAGAGGTAGACAGATTTCTGTGAGTTTGAGGCTAGCCTGGTCTACACAGTGAGTTCCAGACTATCCTGGGCTATCCAATGGAAGTGTTTAAGAAAGATTCATTCTTTCACATTTTCACACACACACACACACACACACACACATCATATTCTTCCTCCCCCATTATTTATTTTCTCTTATCCCATCCTCCTCCCACCAAACCCTCCCCCGGGAGCAAACTCTCAGAGAACTAAAACAGTTCAGGTGAACTCAGGACCAGTTAGGAGCCATCAGAGCCAAATGGAAATCAAGTAAATTTCAAGGTAAAAAAGTGTCAAAAAGGAATAAAAACAAGAGCAAAGTGACTCTTCAACTGGGAAATTCAAAGACTCCTTCCCATGATGGTCTCATTGGAGTGGCTAGAAGACATTAGCACAGGGGACAGGCCAGGGTGATGAACACTCCCTCCAGGTAACACTGAGCACAGAGCACTCACTCAACGGTGAGAACCAGGAGGCTGGGCTCCAGCTCTAACTCCAGCGTGCAGCAGCACCGAGCCAGAACAAAGAAGGAAGACCCGAGAATGGCGGCTGTGGCTGGGGTTCCGGGAGGTGAGAAGAGACAGGATATTCTGTGGACGAGCAGGGGCGCCCACGTGAGGAAGCTCAGGCTTTTCACTCACAAAAGGGTGCGTCCATCAGCTGGGAATGGAAAGAGGTTTTCTAGAGAAAGAAAAATTTCCAACAGTTCCCAAGATAAATCCTGGGGATCCAATGGACAATGGAACAAAGACTGCCCAGGTCAGAACCCATAGTATGCTGTAGAAATGCTATCATGTATATAAATCCATAGTGTCTTATTAGGGTTTCTATTGCTGTGAAGAGACACCATGACCACGGCAACTCACATAAAGAAAAACATTTAATTAGGGCTGGCTTACTGTTTCAGAGGTTTAGTCCATTACCATCATGGTGTGACGAGGTACTGGAGAAGGAGCTCAGAGTTCTACATTTTGATCTGCAGGCAGCAGAAGGAGTCTGTGTCCCACTGGCCAGACCTCAGTTTATGAGAGCTTAAAGCCTGCCTCACAGTGACACACTTCCTCCAACAAAGCTACACCTATTCCAACAAAGCCACACCTAATAGTGCCACTTGCTATGGGCTAAGCATTCAAACACATGAGTCCACGGGAGCCATGCCTTGTTGTAGAATATTTAGATATGTAAAGATGTGTTACGTTTATTTATGTTGCATTTGTTTCATTATGTAAAGATGTGTTGTATTTGTTTACCTTGCCTGCCTAAGGCACCTGATTGATGTAATAAAGAGCTGAACGGCCAATAGGTAGGCAGAAGAGGGAAAGGCAGGGCTGGCGGGCAGAGAGAATAAGTAGGGGAAGAAATCTAGGCTCTAGAGAAGAGAAGGAGAAGAGAATGAGGAAGAAAGAGAGGGACACACCTGAGGCCAGAAGCCAGGCAGCCGCCAGCCAGACACAAGAAGCAGGAAAAGCAGGACATACAGAAAGAAGGAAAGGTAAAAAGCCCTGAGGCAAAACATAGATGAAGAGAAACAGGTTAAATTACAAGAGCTAGCAAGAAACAAGTCTAAGCTAAGGGCAAGCATTCATAACTAATAAGTCTCCGTGTCATGATTTGGGAGCTGGCTGGTGGCCCAAAAGAAAAAGCCTGGTACAATGCCTATTCAAACCACCACACATAGTGTGCCATAGAAACGGCCCTGTCTTGTGGGGATAACTTCCTAAATAACTGGGCAAAGGAGCTACTTACATGCTTTAGGTGCAAGTGTGCCTGGCTGGCAATGTTATATATTACATCTCGCACATTTTTATCTTGTTTCCTCCGCAGAAAGTCCTCTTGTGAAACACCATGCTGTGAAAAAAATAAGTGTGTAATGGTCAATCTTCTTTATCAACCTGATTGACTACATAATCAACTAGGAGGCATGTATGCAGGTGGGTCTGGAGGATTAACTAGGGGAGGCGTCCTCCCAGATGGGCAGGTATAAGATGATGGAATGAAGGGCAGCACTCTTTTGCCTGCCACCTTTGCTCCTTGCTGATGAGTGCATCTGCCGTTTGCTGCCACTGCTGTCGGCCTTCATTGACACTGGAGTCCAGCCTCTCGGGCCTTCAATGTGCACTAGAGACCTGCAGCTCTCCAGGAATTCCCCAGACCTTCAATATCAGGCTGGGATTGCTGAGGCATGTAGCCACGGGGACTGACCAGGTTCTCAGCTTCTCCAGTGTGCAGGCAGCCACTGTTGGATTACTCCGTGTCCACGAAGAAGTCAATGTCATAACCCATTTAGGATATATATTCATTCTACTAGTTCTGTTTCTCTAGCAAACCCCAGCTAATACAGTGTGTATGATGTTCAGAGAGAGAGAAAGTATAACAAAATACAAGGGGATTAAAAGGAGGGCTGGAGAGATGGCTCAACAGTTAAGAGCACTTGTTTCTCTTGCAGAGGACCAGGTTCCAGTCTCAGCTCCCACATCTGGCGGCTCAGAACCTCCTGCTCCAGAGGATCTCATACTCTCTGTGGCCTTCACAGGCATCCATGTGAATATACACATTCACATATACATATATACACACAAATAAAATTGAACCTTTCTAAAAGTTCAAAAGATAGACAATAAAGAACCTCATTCAAAACCCAAAGTCCTGATAAACATTTTTAACCACTGAGCCATCTCTCCAGCCTCTAATAAACATTTTTAAAAGACTATTCCAACTGGGTGAGATGGCCAATGCCTGTAACCCCAGCACTGGAGGGTGAAGACAGAAGGATCAGAAATGTAAGGCCATCCTCAGCTACATAATGATTCAAGAGTTCAAGTTCAGCCTAAGCTATCAGAGACCTTGACCCCTTCAAAAACAAAATCAATAAAAAATTATTCCCTCCAATAAAATAAAATAACAACCAGGCTCAGGTGAGGTTACTATAACTACTTGGAGAGAGTTAGTCATTGGCCAGGAGGTGCAGGCTGACCAGGCTTTCTTACTGCACTACCTCCAGACACCTCATGCTGGACTACCTCAGTGAGCAGGGCAAAAGCAAGTGATGTGCAGACCTCTCAAACAGCAATGGAACCAACTAAACAAAACAAAGAGCAACTCCTCTCCTGGTGTCCCCGGAGAATCATTAGCAGGTCACAGCCTCACCTGCACACAGACATCCATGGGCAGGAACACTTTTCTCCTGCTACCATGATAGGGTGCTGCTCTCAAGCACGTGACAATGCCTTGTGCCTTTCCAATGTGGCTCGCAGCATGGTCTGCATGAAGATCCTTCACACCTAGAATTACAGACACCAAATGGGGTTGCTCTCCTGTCCTTGAAGCACAGCAAATCAAGGAAATAGCACAAGACATCACCTGAACCCCGAAAAAGTATTTATCCTGTCAGATATCTGGAAAATAGGATTTACGAGGGAAAGTGGGTGTCAGGGATAAGCCAACCATCTTCCTACCAGCTGGAATCCAAATCTCCACTCATTAGTTCTCCAACTTTTTAGCACACCAAGAACACACTGAGAATTTAATCAGACTTCATGGGAAACTTAAGAGTTTTATTTCTTCCCTTGAAGTAATTTCCTAACAACCTTCTTTTAGAGTACAACAGGACAGGCCTGGGACGCTCAACAGGACTGTATTCTGGGGTCTGACACAGACAGATAACTCTCTTCAAATGAGATACTATCGTCCTGGGCCCCAATGATCTCCTCCTTATAATAAGATGAGAACAACTTGGAGCAAGGTCAGAAGAAAAGTGCCATTTCAAATATTTTTAAAGTAGAGGAGAAAGAGAATCTCATAAAACATTATTTAAGTGTAGTTTTATTCTGTTTTCCACCCCATGGGGAAGAATTGAAGTATAGAAACTCGAAGAAATATAGGACATGCTGTAGAGAAAGGTAAAGCCGTTGGCACTACAGATTATTAACCCAGAGCCTTCCCATGAGTGCCTGCTGCTTCTGTGAGAGTCTGAGCACTTGGACGAGTCTGCACTCGGAAAGGACTATAAATGCACAGATAATACAGATGTTCTTTTTCTTCTACTGAAAATAAAAGTTGGCTGGTGGAGCACACCTTTAATCCCAGCACTCAGGAGGCAGAGACAGGAGGATTTCAATGAGTTCAAGGACAGCCCAGTCTCCACACTGAGTTCCAGGCTAGCCAGGATTACATCATGAGACTCTGTCTCAAAAATAAATAAATAAAAGTTGTAGCTAGGCATGATAGTGTATACTGTAATCAAAGCACTTGGGGAAGCTGAGACAGGAGGACTGTCTAGTTTGAGACCAGCCTAGGCTACACAATGCAACCCTGTCTCAGAAGGGGAAAACTTGTTACTTTATGGACAATACAAAGCAAACTTGGAAGTGAGTCTGAGGCGGGAAGGAGAAAGCGACTCACCCAGCACCTCCAGTGTCAAGTACAGCAGACAGCTCTGCGTGCCCTCGGCGTAGTCCTCAAGCTCCTGGATACTGCGATAGGCTTTGTCATCCAGATTTCTTTCCTGAAGTCAGAGAAAACGCAAATGAGTCCACCGAATTATTATTTTATAATGAAAAGTGATTTTTTTTTACCTGAAATAAATAAGAATTTAGCTTAACAGATTTGTTTAGTGCACAATAAAGATTAAAAAATGGCTAGGCATGGGACTGGAGTGATGGCTCAGTGGCTAAGAGTCCTTGCTGCTCCTGCAGAGACCCCAGGTTCTGTTCTTAGCATGTCTAGTGATCCAATGCCCCTGACCTCCTCAGAAACACCTGCACATGATATCTATATGAAACATTCATGCATGCAAAATATTTATACATTTAAATAAAATATTTTAAATACATTTTTCATTCTATATCATCTTTTTAAAATTCTATATAAATGCGAGGCCCACCAGGGCTACATGAGACCCTGTCTCAAAACACAAAAATAATCCCCCCCCATCCAAGTCTTATATATCAGTGCTCACAAATCACCTCACAGAATAAGGCTCAAGAACAGCAAGAACGTACAACCTCGCAGGCACAGGGCTTCCCTTCTTCAGTTCTTAGTGGCCACTCATGTGTCTTCTCTGCACATTTATTGCTGAGTTGAAAGAGTCCTGATGTATGTTAGATATTAAGCACTTATGAGAT
This sequence comes from Peromyscus leucopus, assembly GCF_004664715.2. NCBI lineage: Eukaryota > Metazoa > Chordata > Mammalia > Rodentia > Cricetidae > Peromyscus > Peromyscus leucopus. The sequence continues at coordinate 19,677,531 of NC_051064.1, read as the reverse complement.
AAGTAACTGACAATGTATTTCCCATTATCTCTGGGTTTTCAACTTTTTGAAGCTTTTAATTTTAACGAATTTTAATTTACCTCTTTTCTTTTTCTTATCTGTGCCTTTGATATATTTCAGAAACCATCACCTAATTTAAAGTCACAAAGATTTAGAGTTTACATTAATGTTTTGTTTTTTACATCAATGTTTTCTCCAAAGTTTTGTTTTGTTTTTGGGGTCCTTGAGAGGCCATCAAACTAAATTGCTGACTTTCATACACATTGTGAGGCAGGGGCCTGACTCAGTCTATTTATGTATTGAGCTTGACAATTGTTTAGAAAGGGTCTCGTGTATCCCAAGCTGTCCCCCAGCTATGACTGTGCCTAAGAACGGCCTTGAACCCTCCCCACACATGCCCAGTGCTGGGGTATTGACCTGCACCACAACACCTAGCTTGAGTCCTTCTTTGCAGGTGTATCCCCGTGGTCCAGCACCATCTGTTGAAAACAATACTTTCCCACCCAACAGTCCAGATGCTCTCATCACTCAGCTGACCACACTCGCTGACTGCTTTTGATGATGAACTTATGACGGCAGGTGGAGCTGTTCACATGGACACAGAGGTCAGAGGACAACTTTGGGAAGTCAGTTCTCTCGTCACCTTGTGGGATCACGGGGTCAAACTCAGGTCACGAGGTTTGTGCAGCAGGTACTTTCCCTGCTGAGCCATCTTGCCTGCCCGTGGACTGTGTGTCTACACCACTGCTCTGTATGTCCATCCTTTGCCAATGCCTCAGTTGGATTACTACAGCTTTACAGCCATGTTTTCCTATTCACAGCGAATTAACTGAAGGAGTGGGAGACAACGACAACGCAGGTGAACGCAGACGGGGACTGCAGCGTCCAGCCAGCTGGACACGATGGAGCACACCCGTAACCCTGCACTCCAGAGGGGAAGTCCAGAACAGCTTGGCCACCCGAGACCTGCTCTCAAACTCCTGTAACCCCAGCCTCAGGAGACAGCACTGCAAGTTCAGGGCTAACTGGACTGCTAGTGAGTTCCAGGTCAGTCAGGGATATCCTGTCTCAAATATTTCAGGGCTAAAGGGCTGACTCGGTGGTTAAGAGCATGTGCTGCTCTCTCAGATGACCCAGGTTCAATTCTCAGCATAACAACCATCTAACCCTAGTTCCGGAAGATCCAAAACTTCTTCTGGATTCCTTGGGCAATGCATGGTGCTCAGGTATACTTGCAGACAAAACATCTGTACATATAAAATTTAAAACTCTTAAAAAAAAAGTAATAATAACTTAAGGGCTAGGGATGTAGTCCAGTAGGTAGCATCCATAAACCCAGTACAGCTGAAAACTAGGCACAGTGGCACAGACCTGTAATCATTACAAGAGGGTCAGAAGTACAAGGTCATCCTGCACAAGTAAATTCAAAGCCAGTGTGTGCTATATGGGACCCTGTCTGGAAAAAAAAAATTAAAGAATAAGTAAATAAAGTAAATGTACACCTTCCTGACAATGGTGTGTGATTAAATATTGGGCCGAGGAGGACACTGACCCAAAATACATCAAAAAGACTACAAAAATGACTCCATGGCCTAGGGCAGTAACAGCTGGGCTGGGTCAGAATTGATCTCTGGGCAGTTAACAGCAATCTCCACCCTGGGACTGTCAGACTTTACTGTGTTTACTTCTTGGGCACATCTAGCAACAGGGCAGATGTATGACCAGCCTTACCAAAGGCTACTCCAGCAGCTCACGGTATCAAGTAACGAGTCATTTTTAAGGAGTCATTTTTAAGGCACAGTAATCACCTGTGGTTATGGTCTTCAAAGGCTCTTCTATTTACTTTCTTATCCACTGGTCTATCATTTGTAATGCTAGGAATTAAACCCAGCATTGCAAAGCTTTACCACTGAGACACTTCTTTTTAAGATACATATGCATTTACTGATCAAATGATGCAACTCCTAGTCAATCCCTAGTTTCCATTTTTAAAACATCCAATGGAGTTAATGAAGAGAGAAGATACATGAAACAAAGGCAGCTATCTGGGCATGGCAGCCCATGCTGTGATCACAGACCTTAGGGCGAGCAGGCGGGCATGCACGCACGCATGCATGCATGCCCTCACCCATGCACCTTCTGTCTAGGTGCTGGCTTTCTGTCTAGGTGCTGGTCTCTATCTGAGTCACGGTAGGAAGTAGGGTGACAGGTATGGCATGTAAGGATGGACTACAGATAAAATACCTTTGCTCTCTGAGTTTTCTTCCTCCAAAAGATTAATATGCATACAAAATGTTTTCCTCCATAAATAATTAACCTAAGGATCAAAAAGGGAAAAACATTTAAGACTTGGACAATTCCAACTTACTCTTTCATCAATGATTCTCATAAGCCATCTTTTTGTTAGATTATGTCTCTTGACAGCCTAAAAAAAAAAAACAAGTGTTGTAAATTTTTAGACTTTTCTAGAGATGAACAAAATGCACTAGGCAATGCAAAGGTAGGTTCGAGAACACTTGTTACAACTCATCAGACAGGCAGCTATGCTAAAAAGACATCAGGAGAAGAGCAGTTATCCAGAAAAGCACGTCAGGCCATTTCCAAGCAGACCGACTCTGTATGGCTCCCATGGCCTCTCAGCCTGCTGTATTGGAGCACATTTAATGATTCTCTCTCTCTCTCTCTGTCTCTCTCTCTCTTTTTCTTTCCCTTTTTTCTTTTTCTTTTTTTTTTTTCTTGGTTTTTCGAGACAGGGTTTCTCTGTGTAGCTTTGCGCTTTTCCTGGAGCTCACTTGGTAGCCCAGGCTGGCCTCAAACTCACAGAGATCCGCCTGCCTCTGCCTCCCGAGTGCTGGGATTAAAGGCGTGCGCCACCACCGCCCGGCTTCTCTTTTTCTTTTCTTGTCTTTAAATGTTAGATGCCTTCATTTTTTATTTTATTTTTGATATTAAAATATAATGACACCACTTTCCCCTTCCCTTCCCTCCCTCTAAACTCCCACATGCCCTTTACACTTTTAAATGAAACCAAGAACTCAGGATTGAGCTGCTTGCTGCCACACCCACCTTCAGCGCTTACACAGAACACTCAGTCTTTCTCTTACAGCACATGGAGTTTCCCTAGCAAAAACAGCCACTTCCCCCGCATGAAGAGCATCTAAACCCCGAGAACACAGGGCATGGCTCTACACAGCTGTAATCCCAGGACTTGGGAATCCGAGGAAGGAGAATCATTGTAAGTTTGAGTCTGAGCTATAGGCCTTGTTTCAATCACTCACTCACTCACTCACTCACTCAATCAATCAACAAACAGCAGTGCCAATGAAGACAGGGTGGACAAGTGTCTCCCCAGAAGTGACACCTGGAGAAGGATGCATTTCCTACTAAGCACTCCAGCCAAGAATCTATACCCTGCATCTAATGAGAAAATATTAAGACAAACCCAGAATGAATGTCCTGAGAGGAAAAAAACAAGTTAAGACCGACTATACGTCTAAGAAGATGGCTGGATGGTGGTGGCACACGCCTTTAATCCCAGCACTCGAGAGGCAGAAGCAGGCAAATCCTTAAATTCAAGGCCAGCCTGGTATACAGAATGAGTTCCAGGACAGCCAGGGCTACACAGAGAAACCCTGTCTTGGGAAAAAAAAGAAAAGAAAAGAAAGAAAGAAAAAGAAATGTTGACGAGGTGGTGTAACTCCTCCATTGGTGAGTGCAAAGTCCTAGTTCAGTCTTCAGTACCACAAAAAACAAGAAAGTCTACGTCACTTGGGGGTGTCATGAGTCAACCTCTAATCTCTACACACACCCTAACAGCACATCACGTGTGCTCACTCATTCACACACACAATAAATAATTATCTAGATTAGGCTAATTGAAGTGGAAAGACCCACAGTCAGTGTGAGCAATACCATCCCATGGGCTAGGGTGGCAGACTGAATGAAGAGAGGGAAGGAAGCCAGGCTACTGAGATGACTCAGCAGTAAAGGGACTTACCACCAAGCCTGGTAACCCGAGTTCAACCCCCAGACCAGCTGGTAAAGGACAGAGCTGATTCCACAGGTTGTACTCTGACCCCCACACGTACTTCATGGCTTTCTGTGCTCTCTCTCTCTCTCTCTCTCTCTCTCTCTCTCTCTCTCTCTCTCTCTCTCTCTCTCTCGCGCGCGCGCGCGCGCGCGCTCTCTCATAATAAACTAGTGTTAAAATGGGGAGAAAGCTGAACACAAGTATTTATTGCTCCCTGCTTCCTGACTCCTAGCTGCAACGTGACTGACATTCCCGATGAAGCTGCACTGACCCACCATGATGGACAGTAACCCTGGACTGGAGATGAGAAGCCTCTCCTTCCTTAAGGTGCTTTTGCTGCAGCAAGACAAGTAACCACCACCCCTGCCAAAGCAGCTCAGACCACTGAAGAGCCCAGGACTGCTGAGGACAGACCCCACATCACTACCACTACCGAAATTACAGCCACCCACGAGCAGGCCCAAACACGACTCCTCTATATTAAAAGTGGTATATACACGCTCATAGGAGAATATATATGTACTACATATGTGTATATATGTAAGGTTTTTTTTACCTTCCAGAGTTCAACGGCCACAGGCTGATGTGGTGGGTTGTCATGGTACATGTCTTCCACAGCTTTTTTCCAGAACTGCATTCGCATCAGTCCAATCGTTTTCTCCGAGACTGAGTCCTTCACCTGTAAACAGAGTTCAGAAACTCTAGGCTGGAAACATAGATCAGTGATAGAGTGCTTGTCTGTCTATGTGTGGAAGGCTTTGGTTAAAACCCCGAATAGAAACAAACAAATGAAGACAACTTAGTGTCTGAAAACTAAGTATTATGAGGGGACTTGTGAGCTAATCAAACTGTCCTGCACCACTGCTATGGCAGTCAATACATGACTACATTTTTTCAGAGCCAACACAAAGTGTAAAACTGACAATGCACATTCCCCTCGATGCTACTAATTAATCTCTTATAACATAATGCATAAGCCAGGTGTGGCGGCTCATGCCTATAACCCCAGTATTCAGGGGTTAAATAACTGCCATGAGCTTGAGGCCAGCCTGGGCTATGTAGTAAGTTCCAGGCCAGCCTGGGCTACAGAAGGAGACCATGTCTAAATTGACTGTGTATAAATTCATGTGGAGAGCAGAGGACAGACAACTCTGTGAGTCAGCTCTCTCCCACTGGAATGTAGGTTCTGGGGGTCAAACTCAGGTTGCCAGGCTTGTGAGGTAAGTACTTCAGCTCACTGAGACATTTCACTGGTTTGAGAGTTGTTTCTTGGGGATGGAGAGATCGCTCAGCAGTTAGGAGCACTGGCTGCTCTTCCTCAGGTTCAATTCCCAGCCCCCACACCGTGGCTCACAGGCATCTGTGGCCACCATTCCAGGAGACCCAATGCCCTCTTCTAGCTTTACAGGCCTCAGGTGTGCACACGGTATACAGACACACACAGGAAAACTTACACACATTCAATAATAAAATAATAATACTAATAAAGAATGGTTTCTTCTTGAGCTGGGGTAGGAGTACTAACTGTGACCCAACACATGGCAGGTGGAGGTGAGAGGATCCCCATTCCCAGCTACATAACAAGTTTAAAGCCAGCCCCGGGCTACACGAGAGCCTGTCCCAAAAACTCAAAACCAGTCATTGTCTTCAGCAAACAGGCTTCTTCTACAGTTGCTCTGTGTCTCCAAATCTGCTTTTTGAGAACCATTACAGTGTTTGGGTTGCTTTGATTCTTTGCATATGGTAAGTGTAAATATTCCTTGCTCACATGGTCAGAAGTACTTTTTCTAAGTGCAGCCAGCTGCAGGAGCTCCATGCATCAGCTCTGAGCTGCTCCTGTACTGTGGATCCCAAATCTGCAACTTGATTTTTTTTTTTTTTTTTTTTTGATGACTAACTTCAATTACTCAACATCAACTGTATGAGGACAACCAGCCATACATTTTCCCCTCAAAACTGATGACTCAGCAGGGCTGGACCGATGGCTCAGCAGTTGAGGTCACTTGCTACTCTGGCAGAGGGGTTCAGTTCCCAGCATCCATATGGTGGTTCACAACCATCTGTAACTCCAGTTCCAGAGGATCCAACACCCACTTCTGGCCTCCATGGACACCAGGCACACATACATACAAGCTGGCAAAACACTGATACACCTCAAATTTTTTAAATAAATCTAAACCAAGGAAGATTTTCCTACTGTCATATCTTACTTTACTATATATAAGAGTAATTGCATGGGGCTTGGCATGGTGCACACCTTTATTCCCAGCACTTGAGAGGCAACGGCAAGTGGATCTCTGAGTTGGAGGACAGCCTGGTCTACACAGTGAGTTCCAAAAAGCCAGGGATATACAGTGAGACCCTATCTCAAAACAAACAACAGCAGGGTAACTGTATGGTGCAGATGCCTCCGTGTCCCCGGGGAACTGCTGGGCTTCAGATTCTCCAGGAAGGAGGAGGAGGGTTGGCTGAGGAGGGGGACAGACTCACTGGGACAGAGGACAGTGGCCAAGGCTCCAGCGAGAAGGAAAGCTGCCAGGAGGTGCATACGCCTTGGCACTAGCCACGGCAATAGTCTGTTCTATACATTAATTAAGGCACTCGTGTTTAGTAACGTGTTGTGATATGCGTACATGTGCCACTCTTCAAGACTCCACACTTCCCGACTCCTCATTTCCAATATCTGACCTCTCCGCCTGCTGTCCTAAGAAGACCAAGACCATTCTACCAGAGGCCCTTCACTCCACACCAGTTCACATGCTTTGAATCTGCCCATGTTCTGTCCGCTCAAGGAAGAAGGTTCCAGGCTTCCCTGTAATTCTGAGACAGACATCCGTCAGGGTCTGCCAGACTCTCTAGTGTTCTACCATGTAGGTCTGCCGAAATATTGTCCAGTCTCACTTCACATTAAATTTTCAACTTTTTCCGAAATTCTCTGTACACACAAAGTATGCAACTAATAGAGAAAGCAGTAAGATTCTCAGTAGTTTATTCAGTTAACAGACAATGCTAACCGCAAATTTGCAATACACTCAGAAAAACTCAAAAATGCAGAATCATTTCCAGAAATATTAAATTCACCAGCTAGCTTTATTTTTTGGTACCGAATTAAGCCTAAGTAGTCACCAGGAGAAAAAAACCACTGGCAGAAACTTTAAGTACATCTAACATGAATTACTCTATTTCTTTATTGTTCATATCCTCCAACCATCTTGTCATAGTATTTTAATACCAGCCTGAGCCAGTTCCACATTGAAGGCCCTCAGTGCAGAAACAGAGCTTCGGCATTCTGTGGGCACCAGCAGGGAACACAAGTAACTTTCATAATCCCGCTTCCTACAACAAACAGAGCGAAAGAAAACAAGTGTTAGTCTCTACCTTCTGGGCTGCACACAAAACACTGATAAAAAAACTATCAATCATTAACTGAAAACAATGGCGCTTGGGCTCACAGTGGCCTTGGTTCTTAAATTATATAACTCTCTCTACAACTACTTAAACAATGTGTCTGCTTCTCATTCCAAATGTTAAAAAAGAAATCTAGGGCTGGAGATGGCTCAGTGGTTCAGAGCACTGGCTGCCCTTTCAGAGAACCTGGGTTCAATTCCTAGCACCCACATGGCAGCTCACGCCTGTCTGTAACTCCAGTTCCAGGGGATCTGACACCTTTACACCAATGCACATGGAAGTAAAATAAATTATAAAAAAATTGAAAGTTAGACTTAATCATTGGGTTGGGGATTTAGCTCAGTGGTAGAGCGCTTGCCTAGCAAGTGCAAGGCCCTCGGTTCGGTCCTCAGCTCCATGGAGGGGGGGGGGGATCTTTATTTTATTTTATTTTTATTTACAAAGCACTTGCAATTGCTTCAGAATATTTCGCTTTCAGTAAGTACTGAAATGAGCTACAAAAGAAAAACAAAGCTGGATATGTTGACACACGCTTGTGATCCCAGCATTTCAGAAGTGCAGGTAGGAGGAGAATCAGGAGCTTGAGGCTAGCCTAGGCTACAATGAAACTCTCTCAAAACAACCACCAACAAAGGCAGTGGGGGCAGGTATAAAGAAAATGGTTTAGGCGATTTTTTATTACATGTACATAGAAAGACACAGAAATAAGATATATAAACCAATGTGTGTATGTATTTCTGTGCTTGCCAAAGGAGCCTAGAAGCACAAATGATCTCCACATTCCTGGCAACAATGAATGATGCCAATTACCAGCATACAGACATCAGTTCCCACCACATCCAGACATTCTCGAAAGAACGATGCCCAAGTTGGGGCGGGGAAAATATAAAACAAGCCAAAGACATCTTGAGCATACAGCAAAGATTCAAAGAATGGAAGAGACTTACTTGTCAAAAGAACACCAAAAATATGCTTGACAAGAGCCTGCAGAAACTTGAGCATCCAGAGAAAGATAGGCTGGGTATGGTATATACCCAGGGGCTCAGCAAGAAACTCTTACGTCCACGATTTCAAGGCCAGCTTTCGAAACAGCAGGAAGCTGTCTAGAAATCTAATGGCTAGTGTGCAGCTCCGTGGGACGGAGCTTGTCTTGCATGCCCAGGCCTGAGTTCAGTCTCCAGCACCACAAAGAAAACCCAGCAAACAGACGTGACACTTTGGTGACCACCGAAGCCTACAACCTCACACTTGGGAGGAGGGAGGAGAGCGGGGAACCCAAAACACCTGCCAAACACGGGAGCAAACGCACTTTTGGATTTACTTCCCTAATGAAATCCAGGGTGGTTTAGTTATTTTAGTAACGCTTAAGCAGTGGTTCTCAAGCTGCAGGTCACGACTCCTTGGGGCTGAACGACCCTTTCACAGGGGTCACCTAAGACCAATGGAAAACAGATATTTACATTACGATTCATGACAGTAGCAAAATTGCAGTTACGAAGTAGCAATGAAAATAATTTTATGGTTGGGGGTCACCACAACAGGAGGAACTGTATGAAAGGGTTGCAGCATTAGGAAGGTTGAGAACCACTGACTCAGAGGCCCTTGAAACCAGGCATTTTAAAATCAGATACTGGGGTTGGAGAGAGAGCTCAGCAGCTAAGTTAGCTGCTCCTCCAGAGGACCCTGACTTGATTCCCAACATCACAACTGTTCCTGTGGCAACAGGCATGCACACAGTGTACACACATACATACATACAGGCAAAACACAAACACATAAAATAAAAATAAACACATCTTTAAAAACAAAAAAGAAACCAACAAAAAACTGGTGGCACAGACCTAATTTAGTCCCAGCACTTGGGAGGGAGGCAGGCAGATCTCTGTGAGTTCAAGGCCAGCCTGGTCTACATTGTGAGTTCCAGGACAGCCAGGGCTACACAGAGAAACCCTGTCATGAAAAACTTAAAAAAAAAAAAAAAAAAAAAAAAGATCCTGTCTCAAATCAAACAAAAACTGTCTCAGACACCAGTGTTAGCAAGGAAGGACAAACCGCAGGGGTGGCGAGGGTGGGTGTTGTTAAACCATAAATGTTCTATTCCAAGGCAGGCCCAACCCATCCCCACACCCCACGTGTGTCTATGGAGGAACTCCCAGATGTCTTTCCCGATACCGTGTGAACAAAGCACAAGTCCTGAGACTGTTCTAGTAAATCTCAGGGAAATTCCTTGTTCCCTTGATCTGACATGAAGTGAGATCATCTATTAAATACATAACCTAACTATGTGCCAGGCAATGATATAAAATGCTCTGGTAAACTTTATTTTTAAATTCGTGTTTATTTTTATGTATATGAGTGTTTTGCCTACACATGTCAATACACCATGTGCCTACCTAGTGCCCAGGAACGCCAGAGGGGATTGGCTCTCCTGGAACTGGACTTACAAGCAGTTGTGAACTGCCATGTGGGTGGTGGGAATCGAACCTAGGTCCTCCGGATCAGCCTGTGCTCTTAAACACTGACCCATCTTTCCAGCTCCTAAATGCTCTAATTCTTACAACCCTTGATGGGAATAGCAATTCGTAAGGACCGTTAAATAAGTTGCTTTGGACTTTATTTTTGTAAATAATTTTTAATACAGTCTCACGAGGCTGATGTGTGGCCAAAGCTAACCTTCAACCTCCGTTTTCTCTCTCCTAAGATGAGTCACAGGCGCATGTGCCAGGTTTTGGGAGAAGCTGTTGATCTAACCCTCGTGCATGCTAGGCAAGTACTCTACCCACGGAGCTAAATCCGCAGCCTCTGTAAGATAGATGGATACTTTTAACAGTGCAGAGCACACAGAACCTCTAACAGTGTTAAAATCGCTGGCTGCCTATGAATAAAAAAATGCTAAGCATGCAAAAGTTGCAGCGTCCCTTAAAGTCAGGTTCAGGCAGGGTGACGTATGGAGCAGGGGATCCCGTGGCCACGCGAACAGGCAGGCCTGCTGCCTCCCTCTCAGGCACCCGCACGGAGCCCAACAGAACGCAGGTCAGGAGGACGCAGCCTAGTCGGGGCTCCGGCTCCCGGGGACGTCCCCGGGGCAGCGCCGCCGCTCACCTCAGCAGCTCCAGGCAGTAGTGGTCGGACCCCGGGATGCCGGGCCCGCTGGCCGCCGCCACGCTGCGCCGGACTGCCGAGGGCCCCGGGAGCCGCCGCACACGTTCCCACACATCCCGAGGCGGCCGGCGACGGAACAGGCCGGCCAAGCCCAGCGGCCTTGGGCTGCGGACAGGGCCAAGCATGGAAGTCGCCATGACACCCGCGTCACGTGCCCTCCGACCCCGAGGCCACGCCCCGGGAGGCGGCCACGCCCCCGGCAGGTCCCTGCCTCTCTGCAGAGGAAGGATGGATGCCTCTCGGACCAGAGCCAGGTGTCGCTGTGGTCCCACACATCGGCTGTTGGGCTGTCCTCTCTAGCATCCATCCTCACAGGACTCCAGAGCTCCAAAAGTGGTGGGTGCCTGCTTCTCGCAGGAGCGGCTGGCGTTACATCCCACCACCCCAGAGACACCGCCCTCCTTTGGTCCTCAACAGGAGCACGCTTGGCACTTAGCTTGTAATCACACTGCCAGAAGCCTGCCGTACGGATTCACCCACATACATTCCCAGAGGCCTCCCAGTAATGCCCTGAGTGGGTACCACTGGGGAGCCCTGTAGCTCCAAGAGAAAAACGCAACAGGTTTGGCGCCATTATTAACCACCAAATCACCAGCCTGTATGTAGCCCGCTTGATGTCGGTTGTCTCTCACAACACTCTAAAAGTCCAAGAGAGTGGAGTCATTATTTTGTTTCCTGCTTCATCCCTATTGCCAGTCCCTTGACCATTGTAGAAGCTGACTTGCCTCTGTTCATAGGAAGGTAAGGTCAAAGCCCAGAAGTAACATCGGTAATGCCAGCACTAAGGAGGCTGAGACAGGAGGGTCGCGCGTTCAAACCCATCCTACGCTACAATGTGAGGCTGAAGCAAGACAGAAGGAGAAAAGTGTGAGCCTGAAAAAGGAAAGTAGCCTCTCGGCCAGGAATCAAACCCTTTAGCCTGTGGAGAATTTAGAATTCCAACACGAGGCTGGAGAGATGGGTCAGTGGGTAAGAATGCTTGCTATGCAAGATAATCTTGTGGGCCGCAAGAATATATCATTGAGATTCAGCTGTGTATTAAAGCAGAACTTTGACAGGCCAAGGATCTGTCAAAAGGCAAAGCCATTTATTATGAATGTTTGGTGTTACCCAGCCTTTAATATTCCAGCTGTCTTCTGCTATGAAATCCTTGTGTGTAAACAGTTCAGCTCCCCAGACCTGCTGAACCTACCAAGTTACTAACTGCCCTGCTGAGCTTAGGGGACAAGCTGGCGGGAGACCATAGCTTTGTTTCTTGTGCCAATGAAGCTCAGACCATCCCTTCTCCTGGAGAAGGCCTAGTGGTTCTCCTAAGAACAAAAGCGGTTTTTACATATCAAGGTGAGAGATAAAACAACATTCCTGAGGAGGCAGGGAACCATATGCCTAGGGAAAGACAGGGCAGGCATTTTCTGTAGACAGGGACAGAACAGCGTGGCGAGAGAGAAGAGAGGACCACAGAGGTTCCATAGAGGGTAAGCAGATCTCGGGTAGAGTTTTCTGAGAGCCAGGAGTAGAGAGCAGCAGAGATGGAGAAAGAGGATACAGAGGATGAAGATGAGGCTGGAAGCATTGGAGTTTAGTCGTTAGCTGGACTATGAGCTAGGGAACTGAACGGAACTGAAGTTATGGAGACAGGATTTCATTCCAGATAAATAAAGTAGACGGATACAGAGCTTGGTATGTCTAGAGTTGTTCCTGCCTCGAATGCCTGGTGGAGCTATAGCTGAATTGATAGAATTTTGTCCTAGAGGAATAAAGTTAACAGACATAAGAACATAGTGTACATAGATTTTTCCCCCCCTCAGATCCCACACTGGACTTAGCTGAGCTCCTGGACCCTGGATACTCTATAAGATAAGCACCTGATGAGATGGAGAGATGGTTCATGGGAGCAGGAGACTAAAGAGGGTAACAGGAAGCAAATATGATTGAAATGCATTATGTACATGCCATAATATACCCGTTATTAATGTATAATTAATATATGCTAATAAGGTGTTTAAAATACAATACAATGAAATTATACTACAAATGATTGTTGTTACCAACTATTATTAATTGAACATTCTACAGGTATGTGGCACAGACATATAATACCAGCATTTGAGAGGTAGGGACGAAAGGGTCAATAACTCAATGTCCAGCTGGAGAGATGACTCACTGGGTAAGAACACTTATTTGTATTCTACTAAAAGAGAGACAGAGAAGGTGGGTGAGGAAGTGGGGGTGATCGGAAAGGAGGTAGAGAAGGGGAAACCATAACCAGAATATATTGTGTGAAAAAAACTATTTTCAGTTTTAAAAAAAAGAGCACTTGTTACTTTTCCAGAGGACCCTAGTTCAACGCCCAGTGTCCACATCAGGTGGTTCACAACCACCTGAAACTCCAGCTCCAGGCAGGGCTCCAAAGCTACTGGCTTCAGAGGACATCCACACAAACACATAGTTAGAACTTTTTAATTAAGAAAAAAAAGAATTCAAAGTCATCCTTGGCTACATGGTGAGTTTGGAGGCCTGTCAAGGAAAAAAGAAAGAGAAAAAGAAAGGAGGAATTGTGACTACATGAATATGAAAATACATTCTTAGTCTAATTCTCTGATATCAAAAAATGTCTTTGAACTCTGAGTACACTTTCATTCAGAATGTAATCAAAACAGAAGCTCATTGTTTGTGCAAGAGAAATGTCAATGACCACAGAAGCACGGTTTATTAACTAGGCCTTACGCCAAACTGGTTGTCCAGCATGGCAGAGTTAGTTATCACTCTACAGTAATGGCAGTAGCTGATCTTTGTTGTGTACAATACATAGTGGCATATTTCCCCAAATATAGCCTAATTTCCATCGTTCTTTGGTTGATTAATAACTGCATTGTAAAGAGTTATGTCTTGTTCCAGATTTTTCCACCTCTGATTTTTCCACAGCCTTTGTCAAAAGCTCCTCATTCCTCACGCCAAGAGTCAAGCTAACGTCACCAGAGCTCCAGTCTGTATTTGTTTAGTTTTTTAATGTCAACAGAAATTTTTTTTTCTGAGACTGGGTTTCTCTGTGTAGCTTTGCGCCTTTCCTGGAACTCACTCAGGATCAAGCAGGCCTCGAACTCACAGAGATCCACCTGCCTCTGCCTCCCGAGCTGGGATTAAAGGCGTGCGCCACCACTGCCAGGCTAGAAATTTATTTTCTTATGGTTCTGAGATCAGCATGCCAGAACTTTCTGTGTTCTGATGTTGGGTTTCACATCAGAGGACCCTCTTTTTAGCAAAAAAACAAAAAACAGTGTGTGTGTGTGTGTGTGTGTGTGTGTGTGTGTGTGTGTGTGTGTGTTTCCACCATGTGGATAACATGGCTAGAACTCAGATTTTCAGGCTTGATAACAAGGGCCTTTGCATACTGAGTCATCTTGACAACATCTACCCCCTTTAAAGACTTATTTTTATTTTTCCTGGTTATATGATTATATGCCATCTGCTTGGGGATCAGTGCCCATGGAGGCCAGAAGAGGGCATTAACTCTCCTGGAGCTGGAGGTACAGGTGGTCAACCGTCCAGTGTGGGTGCAGCAAACAGAGGAATCCTCTAGAAAGGCAGCAAGTGCTCTCAAGCGCCGGGCCATCCCTCAAGCTTCATTTTGTTTGGCATGTTTTATTATTCATATATACTAGATCATCTATAAAAGCCCAGCAAAACAGACTTCCTCACTAAGGAAGCTGCAGTGGTTGCCATTTGTAATCACAACACTGTGGTGTAGAAATAGGGGTCAGGAGTTCAAGGTCATTCTCACCTGTGCATTGAGTTAGAGGCCTGCATAGGCTGCACAAGACCCTGTCTCACCTCTCTCCTTACCCTGCCCCACCCCCCAAAAAAGAAAAGAAAACACAGGTAAATGCATAAAAATATCATACTAAAAATGTCATACGTGTTTCGCTGTTTCCCTCTTTTATGCATAGACTTTGTTTGGTTTTTACATATTGCCTGTGCAATGTTACTCAATTAGTCTAATGTCAACACCTACATTCCTACAGGACTGTCACGGCCTTGGATTGCTCACACCCGAACTCCTGCTGTGGGAGAGTTAACCTTGTTCTAGTCACTCTCCTTTTCTCTCCTGTTTGAGTAGATTACCTATATTCCTTTCCTTCCCTCCTTTCCTCCCTCCCTCCCCCCTTACTTTCTTTCATTTTTATTTAGAAAAAAAGGGGGAGATAATGTGGACTATTAGTTGAAGATGTGTTACATTGGCTTATGCTCTGGAACATTTGTTTAATGATACAAAGATGTGTCGCATTCTTTTATGTTGCATTTGTTTAACTCTGTGAAGCTGAATCTAAAACACCTGATTGTTCTAATAAAGAGCTGAACGGCCAATAGCGAGGCAGGAGAAAGGATAGGCGGGCTGGCAGGCGGAGAGAATGGGTTCCTGTGTTGTATGTTGCTCCTTAGTTCTTGGTTCCATTCTGGGGAACTCTGGGATCCTTAAACAGTGGGGACTTAGCTGGAGAAGTACTCACTAAGGGCTTTGTTCCCACTTCCGGTTGGGCCCGCACTCCGTGTTCTGGTCCATGGCATGTGAGATGCTGTCACTGCATGATCCTCTGCCAGGCCTTCCTGCCATGACGGGTTGCTGTGTCTGAGGCCATGACCCGGAACAAGCCTGTCCTCTGTAGACTGTCCCCAGTGGGGAGAAGAGTGACTGATGCATCCCCAGCTGGGGCTAGCGCCCTGGGTTTAAAAATTGCTTATTTATTGTTTTTTTAAGGTGGGGTCTTGCTACACTGCCCCTTTTTGGTGCTCCCCGAGTTGGCTAGGCAGCCCTCAAACTTAAAACAATCCTCTGGCCCCAACCTCACAAACACTGAGGTTATAATTGTACACTACCATGCCTGGCGTTTAGATTGTTTTCTTTTAATTGACTGATACTGGGCATTGAAGCCAGGGCTTTCCGTCCGACAAGGGAATGACCACTAATTCCATCTCCATTAATTTATTTGGTTGTTGTATTTTGAGACAGGTCTCACTGTGAAGGCTGGCCTTGGACTCCAGACAGGTCTCAAACTCAGGGTCTTCCTGCCTCAGCCTCCCAGGCCCACCTCACCCACACTCTATAGGAAAGAAAAACAAGATGTAGAAAGGTTAAGTAACTTACTCAAATTATTCATCTGGTAATAAAGGTGGAGATAAACTTGTACCTTGTACAGTGTCTCAACAATCTCCATCTTTATTTTTACCTCCAGGCAAAGACGGAGTGGCAAGACTGTTCCACACGAGGGCGCTGTGTGTGCAAAGGACCTTAGTTCAGGATCCAGTTCCCGTTCTGAAGAGTGGTGGCCGTGTAACCAGCACTCACAAAGCAGAGTGGATGCACCCCGCGTGGGAAGAGAGGTCACCAGGGATCGAATGCTGGGTGGGGCTTTCTAGGGAAAGTTGAGATTTGGGGATCTTTATATACAGTGTGTTAGGGAACCGCCAGAGAAGTTAAAGCAGGCGCTTGATATAATTCGTCTTCGACTGGAAAAAGACAACTCTGGTTTGTGTTGGGGGATTAGCTCAGAAGCAGGGAGACCAGTCGGAAGCTTGTTGAACCAAACTAGACTCACCGATGACTGGGGTGGGTGCAGATGTGGAGATGAGGAAAACGGAGTGTGTGTGTGTGGGGGGGGGCGTTTCAGAACTCGCTGATGCACAGGAGAGCTAGGAACCGATCCCAGCCGCTTTCTCACGCAGAAGCCATCCTCTTCTTCCAAAGGATTCAGGTCGTCCTCAGTCCATGGATGGCGTTCCTCATCACCAGCGGCTGGGGCCTTGGAGTCTGTGTATCTCTGATCTGCTCCACGAGAACTAAAGAAGTCTACTGTGAGCTTCTGAGGAAGTCACTCCACTAATAAAGGAAGCACAAATATAAGACAGCACATAGGAACTACTTCCAAAGCGCTTTAACAGAAAACTGAAAGGGGCTGATGAGATGGATCAGCAGGTACCACTCACAAGCCTTTGTTCAGTCTCCAGAACCCACATGGTAAAGGAGAGATGGACTCTACCCCCACCATCCCTCACACACACAATAAATAAACAAATTATGTTTTTTAAACAACTAATTTAAAGGCTGATGGTATACCTCCAATAGTAGTATTTGACCAGCATACATGAGGCCCTGGTTCAATCCCTATCACTGAACACACACACACACACACACACACACACACACACACACACACACACACACCCTGCCTCCAGGCCCTCAGAATCTAGTCTGTGTAGTCTGTGGGAAGTCAGACGCTCTGACTTGGGAGGGGCTACAGTCCTTGTCTAGGATAAAAATAACTTGATTTTTTTTTTTCATTTCGTTTGGTTTTTGTCTTTTCATTTGGCATCTTTCCCATCCAGGAACTTGTTATACACAATACACATTTATAGAATCACTTACCTCTATAATATCTCCCCCCTTCCCCTCCCTCCCTCCCTCCCTCCTTCAAACCCTCCCACCCACTCCCCTTCCTAACACAAGGTCTCACTATGTAGCCTTGACTGGGGTGGAACTTAGCAGTCCACCTGCGCCTGTGTCCTGAATGCTGGGATTAAAGGTGAGCACCACCATGCCTGGCCCGGCACTGTTTACTGCTGTAACTTTCCGAGTTTGAGAATTTGTGCTTTGTGTTGTCTTTAGAAAGGGATTTAGTTTTGTTTCTGTTTGATTTTTGGTTTGTTCTTGTTGTTTTTCTTTTAAGACAAGGACTGACTTATTCTGTAATTAAAGCTAACCTGGACTCATTATGTAGCTCAGGCTGGCCTCAAACTCACAGCAGTTGCCTTTTCTCATCCTCTTTGGGGTGGGATTCCAGATGTGAGCCACCATGCTGGGCTGGGTTCCCTTTTAAAATAATTTTTTGAGATCATATTATTTCCCCCTTCTCTTTCCTCTCTCCAAACCTTCCCATGGACCCCCTTCCCCTGCTTGCTTTCACATTCAGTAGCCTATTTCTCCTCCTTCATCTCAGACACTTCCCTTTCCACATGTACATTTTGTGTTCATAGTACTGCACTTGTCTGCTGATGTTCTGCCCCCTCACTCCTTTTCGTGACAAGCTTATTGAATGGTTCTCAAGACTCCTTCTGTACAAACAGAAACCTCGGTCGAGTGACAGAGAAGTACTTATTATTGCAATGCCATTATCAGCGGCCACTGGTTGTGAGATGTGGTCTCTGAGCTTCAAATGACTCCAGAACTGCCAAGTGCAGTGTAAGGAGAATTATTTAAAGGTGACAGTTTTGTGAACACAGAAAGCGTTTTTAAAGTGACCACTGCCCCACACTGCGCCCACACACTCGGTGGCTGAGGCCCTGCGGTGTGTCCTCACACACAGCCAGCTAGCCAGTCCCCACTGTTCCTTTCTTGTCCTGCAGTTTTCCCGTCCTTTTTCTTTATTTATCCACGTGACTGGCCTTGTTTTGTTTGTGTTTGCCAGTCCAGTCATTGAACCCAGGGCCTTTCACGTGCTAGGGAATGCTCTACCTCTGAGAACATCCCTACTTGACTTTTAGGATCGGTTTTTGCAGTCATTTTTAAAGGCATTTGTGTTAGAATTGTGTTAAATTCACACCTAACACAACTTCTTAAAACATTGAGACTTAGGCTGACGTGGTGGTGCACATCATTAATCTTTAGTACTTGGGAGGCAGAGATGGGTGGATCTCTGTGAGTTCCAGGCTAGCCAGAGCTATATAGTCAGGCAATGTCTCAAAACAAACAAATAAAATATTTAACTTTAAGGGCTGGAGAGATGGCTCAGAGGTTAAGAGCACTGGCTCTTCTTCCAGAGGTCCTGAGTTCAATTCCCAGCAACCACATGGTGGCTCACAACCATCTAGAATGAGATCTGGTGCCCTCTTCTGGCCTGCAGGCAGAACACTGTATACATAATAAATAAATAAATCTTTTTTAAAAATTTAACTTTGTAAACATTTAATAACATAGTTAATGTCATTGGCATATGTAATGCTTTAATTATTCTATAATTCAATCCTCATTATTAAAAGGAAAAACAATTACATTTTTCTATACTCACACAATATATCTAACACCAGTTGAGAGTATTTCATATGAAATTATTATAGCATAAACTACTGAAAGTTAGCACAGATTCCAAAGGTTAAGAGGGATTAGTCTCTCAAGACTGACTCCATTTCAGAGACAGTAACAAGAAGTGGGTCCCCACCTACACTTGTGTTTAACACAGCTATAAATCAAAGATCCCGACTCTCTTCCGCAGGCACAGTAATTAGATACAGCAGCTCGCATAGCTCTGGAATCGGTAATGGGTATAGTAAAGGACATAGATGAACACCCAGATGAAGATTTACATTGGGTAAGGTCTATGGGGAGGCCATGGAGTTTCCCTGCAATCTCTCGGCACACTGTTCCCCCAGCACCTTAATATGTTTACTAATCTAGATCTCTAGAAGACTTTCAAAGCAGAGGAGTTTATGGAGTTTATGCAGGCATAGTTGATCATTAACTCAATGGCTAGCTGCTGGGGGGCAGGGCGAAACTGGAAGTTCCAAACTTCTAACTGAGCCTCCTCTGACCAGACCCTAAACAGAAGCTACCCAGAGAGCCAGCGAGAGTCATCTCATTAGAACAGAAGATATCCTACAGTCTGTGACATTTAAAAGGGTTGAGGAGCTCTGTGTCAGGAACAAGAGTCTAAGACCAATACAACAAACCTATGACTAAGATGTTCTGTAGCTCATGACTCACAGGTACTATAGAAATTCTCTTTCTAGAACCTGACATAGAATCCAATGCCTTATTTCATTGACATAGTTTATAGTTGAATCCTCACCTAGATCCATGATTACTACCTTATAATGGCAAATCTTTAGTATATCTGACATTGCCAAATCTCATATGAAGTAAATTCTGTGCTCTCAAAATTGTGGGTAGAAGTTCTAGATCTTCTACATTCTGAGGACTGGGCAGAGCCACGGTTGGAGAGATGGCCCAGAGGTTAAAAGCACACATACTCGTTCTTACAGAGGATCTGGGTTTGGTTTTCAGCAGCCATGTGGGCTCACAACCATCCTGAACTCTAGGGAATGTAACTCTCCCTTCCAACCCTTGAGGAAGGACACACGCACACTGACACACACCCACATATAAACAGAGAAATGCTCTAAGGTAGAAAACAGAAGTGGAGGGGATCCCCTCTGAACAGGCCAGTAGCTGGGGACAAGGTTGTCCAAATAAGAGATCACTGTGGCCTGACTGAGATGGCAGCAATGTGGAGTTTTAAGGGATGCTTGAGGACAATTTGGCACACACTTTCTGGACAGTATTCATTGGCATGTGATCACCCATAGCAGGACCATGAGAGACAACTGGACACATCCCTGGCCTCTCTGCCGCCACCCTGGATCTTTATTCGTTAACCTGCCCTGTTCTAACACGCCTTCCGACTTGGTAGGAATGTTCTTTCACGGTGTTTACACAGTGTTCTTGACTTTGCCTCTTGTTCTCTGGCGATTGCTTCCTGGATATGAAGGTGGGCTGGGTTTTTGTCCCTAGTCAGTTTGGTCCTTCAGAGTGACAGTTGTGGCTCTGGAGGACCGTGGGCATGGCAGGGCATCACTGCAAACTGATTGAAGTTGACTCCTGTTAACTCACATCCACCTTTCACTCAAGGAGTCATCAGGGGAGAACCTGGCTTGGGAGGGTGATGCCTGCAATTGGAGCTAATTAGGAAAAACACGGCCAGTGACGTTTCAGACGTTTCTGCTGTTGCTGACCTGGTGACTTAGCAGGATAGTGCCCACTGAAGCTGTTAGTCTGCCGTTAGCTCCATAAACAGGTTCAGAGGGCACTGCCATTTCGGAACAGCAAAGCAGTGTCAGAATGCCTACTAGAGAGGAAGAAATGGAGATGACTGTCTTGGGCTGGTGAGATGGCCCAGCAGATAAAAGGTGCTATCTGCCAAGATTGACACTCTTTCTGTCCCTGATGGGGAGCAGAGAACAAACCTCCGATAGTTGTCCTCTGATCTCCACATGGGCACACACACATGCACACACACACTCTCTCACTCTCTCTCACACACACACACTCACACTCACTCTCTCTCACACACACTCTCTCACTCTCTCACACACACTCTCTCTCTCTCTCACACACACACATGCACACACACACACTCTCTCACACACACACTCACACACACACACTCACACTCTCACTCTCACACACACACACACACTCACACACACACACTCACACACACACACTCACACACACACACACACACACAAATGAAGGCAGTAAAAATGTTGTGAGGATCATTGTCTCTCATTCCCATCCCCCACCCCTAATATGATCAGTCTGATTGATGGCGGTATAACCGTACTCTCTTAATGACTCAGAAGTACCCCCGACTTCCTGCCAAAGGACACTCACGAGTTGTTTTTCTGAGAGTGAGGGATGCTTGTGTGACTGTTCTACACACAAGCACTCTCTGGATTTTTCTGGCAAGCAGTAACACTGCTCCCAGACAAGGAAAGGATCGTGGGAATTGGAGATGGAATCTGTGGTCCCGAAACCGCCTCTGGGGCAAAACAACTAGTATTTTTTGGGCAATAAGCAGTCTGGGAGTTTCAAAATTCTACTTTAGCTGATCTTTAGTGCTGTTTCATAAGCAGAGGTTACACCTGTTTATCACCAAGGATGTTACATCTGGCCAAGAAAATGTTGTGGTATTTTGCTGTTCTTCTTCCTGGAACATTGTGTGTGCTGTGTTTTCAAGGAGACCTTTTCTGAGATCCAAACCCCAGCCTTTGACCGGCCACCCGGGGGCACTACGAAGTCCCAAAGGAGCTCCATAGGGGACAGCCCTGACCAATGAATGCTGTCCATTCCTCTGTTGTTTATAAACCTTGCTGAAGGGTTTATCTGAATCATGTCAAAGGGAATGAAGGGAGGGAGGGAGAGAGGGAGGAATGAAGGAAGGGGGAGGGGAAGGGAGGGAAGAAAGGAAGGAGGGAGAGAGGAGGGAGGAAGAAAGGAAGGAAGGGAGGAGGGAGAGAGGAGGAATGAAGGAAGGGGAGGGGAAGGGAGGGAAGAAAGGAAGGAGGGAGAGAGGGAGGGAGGGAAGAAAGGAAGGAAGGGAGGGAGGGAGAGAGGGAGGAATGAAGGAAGGGGAGGGGAAGGGAGGGGAGAAGGAAGGAGGGAGGGGGAGGGAGGGAAGAAAGGAAGGAAGGGAGGGAGAGGGAGGGAGGGAGAGGGAGGGAGGGAAGGACAGATGGAAGAAATAAAACCATAGCAGGACATTTCCAACAGAAGTGATGTGACCCAAGACTTAGATGAAAGCGCCAAAGTTAGAGTCTGAGGTTTGTGGGTCCAGGAGAGCCTGAGTTTGTCTTGGTCACCAAAAGCCTTCTTGCTCTTTTACCACCTCATGAATTTGATTCATCTTTTACCTATTCCAATGCCTCTTCCTTTCTGAATTTTCCTGGGCCATAGCCAGGACCTAGAAAAGTGAGTCACCCCTTCACCTGTGATCATAACCATCATGCACGTTCTGGGGCACTTTACCTGCCTTCACCGTGATCTGTTTACACAGGCCTCTTCTCCAGCTGCCAAAGGTAGACTGTCTCTTCCTTTTACTGCTCGGACGTGGCCAAATGCCCAGCACTGTGTTAGGAAAGACAAGTCTTTCTGGCACTGGGAACGCGGCACCTGGCTGTACATTTCTACACTGTGCAGCCATGCCAGGCTGATGGAGCAAAGCAGGTTGCTGGGTTGGCGTGGGGTGCCTCTGCCAGAGGAAGGGGGCCTTTCTAATCACCTGGCACATCTATCCTGGGGGAAGGAGGATTGTTCAATATATATCATGCCACCAACCAGCCTTGCAACCCCACAACTGGCTGAGAATCAGACCTGGGGACTTTAAGAATGGCAGAATATGAAGGAAATAAAAATGTTCCAAGGTATTATTACCCCTTATGAAATATTCCCCTACTAGCTGGGCCTGGCAGTGCACACTCGTAATTCCAGCACTTGGGAGGCAGAGGAAGGAGGGTCAGGGTTTAAAGTCTCAGCTACACAGCAAGTTTGAGGATAACCTGTGCTACATGAGACCATGTCTCAAAAAACAAAGTTTCCACGACTCAATAGTCAAACCTTATAGTTATCTGATTTTTAAGGAACTCATTGTCAATCATGAGTAAGAGAAACTTGAGTGCAGTGCACGGTGTTTTCCTATCTTACTTATCCATAATTACCACCTTTTAAAATGTAGAATTATGCAATTATGCCCAGGAGTTAGTCATCTAATGATTCAACAAACATTTTTGAGCATTTAGCACTGGTTACATGTTTACTGTGGACCAGGCACCTATACACTGTAGTGAAACCTCCTAATATTCAATACTTGTTCAGAGGAAGGACTTTGCATTTCTCTTTCTTTTTCTCTCCTTGAGGCAGGGTGATTTGTAACTCAGACTGGCTTTAATCACTTAGAGCAGGGGTGGCTGTAAGCTCCTGTTCCTCTTCCTTCACCTCCCAAGTGTTGGGATTTTAGGCACATACCACCATACCTAATTCATAGGTTCTTCATTTTGCTTTGTTACATGTATTTAGTGTGTGTGTGTGTGTGTGTGTGTGTGTGTGTGTGTATGTACACGTTGATCCTGTGGAAGTAGGACAATAACTTGCAGAGGTTATTTCTCTCCATCTACTATGTGGGACCTGTGATTGAACCTAGGTCCTCAGGTCCAGAGGCAGGTGCCTTTATCCACCCAGCCTGTTGTTTTTTTCCTGGAGAGCACCTAAGCTGCTGTTCCAACAGAAACTGCAATTGCAGTTTTCTCCACTTTGTTCTTTGATTCCCTTGGTTCCTGAGCCATCCTGGGGATACAGCCATTAAGTGTTCTGTAGATTTAGCACATATCAAAAGAAAAAAAAATGTGGAGGAATATTTATGTCACATGGTTATAGTAAATTGTTTCTGCATTAATTTTTTCTAATCAAAATGATCTAACATTTTTAAATAATGATATATATGTATACATACATATCATATATATTTATATGTGTATTATATATCATTACTTTAAATTTGATTTAGTATTTTAGTTCTATATATTTTGGTGTATGTTGTATACATACACATACATATATATACATATATATATTGCACACACACACACACACACATATATATATTCACACACACACACATATATATATTGCACACACACACACACATGATTCCAGCTGTTCCTGTGATAATGTCACTCAACATGGAAAGGGTGGAGGCACAGCTGTGTAGCAGAGCTATGAACACTTTAGTTTGATTACAGGCTGAGACAGGTGCCTGGGGAATGCAGCCGGCCTGTGAGCATCTCCCAACACCTCTTGAGTCCAGGACTTACCATGCCATTTCTTTTTTCTTCTCATCTTTCATCTAATCCCGCCCCTCTGCTTTTCCCACCCCCTTTTGCTGCCTTCAGTACCAAGATAAATTCAATAACTTCTCTGTGTAGTAAGGCAAGGTCTCCTGTGGCCCAGGCTAGCCTTGAGCTTGGCGAGTGTGCAAGGATGACACGCATTTCTGATTCTCCCACCTGCAGCTCTGGAGCATGGCATTATAGGCCCGGCCAGCAGCCCCAGTCAATCCACTCTGCGTCTGTCCCGGTGTCGGGGTGGACGGCCCCTGGCAAGCACCACTTACCTTCTTCCTCGATACTTTCTTGTGTGTCACCAGCCTCCACACTGGGAGTCTCTCTCTCTCTCTCTCTCTCTCTCTCTCTCTCTCTCTCTCTCTCTCTCTCTCTCTCTCTCTCACACACACACACACACACACACACACACACACACACACAATCACTTACTAAAATTTTAAAAAGTTCTCAAACAAACAAATGGAAAAAATCTACATATGGTACTCTCCACTATACTTGTCTCTGTATAAATTTCTTTCCACTTTAAAAAATGGTTTTGAGATGAGATTGCATATACCTCAGAGTGGCCTCAGACTATAAAGCCAAGGATAACCCTGAACTCCAGATATCCCTGCATACAGCTCCCAAGGGCTTGAATCATGGGCATTTGCCCTGTTTCAAGTTTCCACTGTTAAAATGGAGTGCCATTGTTTTGCACATCGTAATCTCACGACATAGAAAGCAGAGGTGAGAGGATCCAAAGTTCAAAGTCATCCTTAGCTGTATGGTAAGGTAGAGAGCAGCTTGAGTGAACTACATGGATCCTTCAAGAAAAAGTCCACACTTTCTAAGGGTGTCAGTTATATTGAATTAGAAATGACTCTAATGATATCCGCACTTGACTATCTGCAAGATTCTGCTTCTAAACAGGACTTCAGTCATAGGTACTGGGGCCTGGGACTTCAACATGTATGGGAAAGCACAACAGACGCACAGCTCCCTTCTTACACTGCCTGTGTTTCTTGGGGTACCCTCCACACTGTACAACCATGCTCTGACTGACCTAACATGTCTCTCATCACGAGGAGGCAGGTCCCACAAACACAAGTGCACGAGTACATACGGTGGCTCATGTACATATTCTCAGCACTTGGGAGCTGCAGCAGATCGACATTGTTGTGTTCTAAATCAGCACATACTAAAGGGAGAGACTTTGTTCCAAAGACTAACCTAAAGAGGCAGAGAGATGCCTTAGCAGGTAAAGGCATCTGCAGCCAAGCCTGATTACACAAGTTTGACTCCCTGAATTCAATCAGAAAATGAACTCCAGAATATCCATGGTGGAAGGAGAAGACTGACTCTTGAAAGTTTTCCTCTGACCTCCAATTCAGGCATGCGCGCGTGCATACACACACACACACACACACACACACTAATTTTTAAATACCATAAGGATTGGCTACATTATATTCATATCACACATAAAAGGTGTCTATATTCATATCAAATAATGGTCCTAGTGATTATATTCATGTATTATATCATGGTGATTATATATATTATTATATTATATTATATTATATTATATTATATTATATTATATTATATTATATTATATTATATTATATTATATTATATCATGGTAATTATATTCATATATTCATACCACATAATGGTTATGGTGATTATATTCATATCACATAATAGTGTTCCTAACCTAAGAGTGTAGCTGTGGTGGTCTGAAAGAAAATGGCCCACAAAGGGAGTGGTTACTATTAGGAGGTGTGGTCTTGTTGGAGAAAGTGTGTCACTGTGGGGGCGGGCTTTGAGGTCTCTTTTGTTCAAGCTTCTCTCAGTGTGACAGTCAGTTGACTTCCTGTTGCTTCTGAGTCAAGATGTAGCACTCTCAGCTCCAGCACTACATCTGCCTGCATGCTGCCATGCTCCCTACCATGATGATAATGGACTGGACCTCTGAAACTGTAAGCCAGCCCCTCAATGAAATGTTTCCCTTATAAGAGTTGCCATGGTCATGGTGTCTCTTCACACAATAAAAACCTAACTTAGACAGTCCCTCAGTTGCAGAGTGCTTGCTTGGTGTGTGTGAGGCCATGGGGTCAATCCCTGGCATGCGTGTGCGCGTGCATGTGCACGCACGCACGCACACACGCACGCACGCACGCACGCGCGTGCACACAGTGTTTAGTATAAGGAAGGTATGGGATCAATATCTGTAATGTAGAGAACAGTGAAAGAGGCTCCTGTTTTTTAGACTACTAACACCCAAAACTTCGTCTTGCAAGTCAACTATTTGAACAGTGAGCTGTTGGGACAGCTCATTGGGTAAAAGCACTTCCTTCAAAAGCCTGATGACCTATGTTTAGACCCCAGAGCCCACGTTAAAAACCCAATTGCAGTGGTTCCCATCTATAATCCTAGCACACCTACTATGACATGGAGGACAACCGGGGAAATCTCTGGGAAACGTGTGGACGAGCCAGCATGGAGTATGCACCCACCGCAGCAGCAGAAGCCAGAGGGGCTCTGCTGCAGAGGTGGGAGGAGAGGACTGACCCCTGAAAGTTGTTCTCTCACCTCCACATGCATGCTGTGGCTGGCGCGCGCGCGCACGCGCACACACACACACACACACACACACACACACACGCTGTTAGAGTTCCTAGCCACTCCCCCAGCTACTTGACTGTGTGTGCTGGCAAGATGCTTAGTCATCCCAGGGCCTTACATCCTACATAATCCGTAATCGATGCACTGGGTGATCACGTAATCGATGCTCATGGGTGGTGTAGCTACATAGACCCATATGCACATGTGCAGGGGGAACCTACAAAAGCGGGTTCCACTTATCCCTCCTCCCTCTTCCTGCACGGTCATTTCCCATAGGCACATCCCTTCTGTTCCCCTCCCTTAATAAACTCTTGTAGTGGGTTTTGTTGTACCTCGGGGCTTTTCTTGCACAGTAAATAAACAGCACCGTTTACTGAGTAACACACACAACAACATAAAAAAGATTAGGGGAAGAAGAATGGTTTCTCAGATGTCTCATATGGATATTTGGAGTTTGGGGCTCACTGGAGCTGGGCATGGTCGCTCACACCGGCCATCATTTTCTGTTTGCTGGTTTGTTACACACGTGAGAGAAAAATACACAGAAAGAAAAGCAGATGCTTTGACGTGCACAGGCGGCCTGTGGCTCTGCGGCAGCTGTGTTAGGAGCGCCTCGCTCTGGCATTAACTGAGACGTGATAGCTGTGACTTACCAAACTGAACTTGTCTTTCCTCTCATGCCCTGACTGCACTATGAGCTGAGGAGCCTGAGGAGGACTCTTTGCCAAGCTATAGACAGTCAGAACACACGCAGTAAGCTGAAAGAGAACACTTGTAGGTAGCTACATGAGAAACCCTGTCTCGAAAAACCAAAAAAAAAAAAAGAAAGAAAGAAAGAAAGAAAGAAAGAAAGAAAGAAAGAAAGAAAGAAAGAAAGAAAGAAAGAGAGAGAGAAAAGGGTGCACCCTACAGAGTGGAAGTGGGTTCAAACAAGCACATGGCTCAAGCACCCTCTTGTTTTGGGGTCCAAGGGGTTTTAACTACAAAAGTGAAATGAGAGATTTCCTGAGGAGTCGGCTTTTTCCTTGACTGGTGCAGATGACTGGCATCTTCAGCTTATATAATGTTATACTTATGTGCACTACCCTGTGGTCCTGGTAGAATCTAGGCATCAGCCTTCAAGTGGTTTGTGACGTCCCAGGGCCATCAGTCCTCTCACTTAGACTGTGTGTGTCTCCAGGGGAATCTTCTCTGGGCTCTATTTCTCAGCTGTGGTCAGATTTTCTTGTTTGTTGGAGAAGGATTGCAAAATAAAAGGGATGATCAAGAGCAGTTCTAAGGGGCAGGGTTTGAGGCTGCTGGATCCTGGAATTAACCTTCCTATGACTCACTGTAGGCAGGTCTGGCCCTGCCTTACTGCCTCAGGGGTGTAGTTAAGTGACAGCATTTACCTAACACACTCAAGGTCCTGACTCTGATTCCCAGCACTGTAAAAATGAATGCATGCATGCATGCATGTATGAATATACTCAAAATGTATCCCCTGTCAAACAGGGGCAGGCACGAAGAGCCTAGCTTGCTAATATTCTGTTTTGAGGTCATGGGAAGCAGGAGAGATGGCTCAGCAGTTAAAAACACCTACTGCCCTTGCAGAGACCCAGGTTTGGTTTCTAGCACCCACATGACAGCTAGCACCCATTTGTAACTCCAGTTCCAGGGAACCTGATGCACTCTTCTGTCCTCCACAAACATTGCACACATCTCGTGCACAGTCATTCACACAAACAAAACACCTACAAATAAATATGTCTTAAACAAACTAAAAAAATGTTAGGTCATCATTAGAACATTAAATGAGGACAGACAGAAGATACAGAATCCTAAGATTCAGCCCAGCAAGGACTGCACAGCAGACAAAATGAAAACTAGGCATGGTGTGTATACCTATAATCCCAACTCTTAGAGGCTGAGGCAGGGGGATGCTTTTAGTTTCAGGGCAGAGTGGGCTGATGCTACCTCAGGAAACCAGAGAGAGAGAGAGGCAGAGAGCCAGAGAGAGACAGGGAGAAAGAGAAACAGAGCTTCATTCAATGCTAACTTGTCCCCTAAACCAGCCTCAGACCTACACAAGACTTGAACCCCACAGGTTAAGTTCAGTGCAGCCCAGTGACTCACACCTCAAGGTAACCAGAGTTATTAGGGTTAAAACCAGGGTTCTGGGAGCTCTAAGAAGCTAGGCTTGATCATCCATCTCCAATATTTCAATTAAAAAGACGTCAAGGTGAAAAGCAGAGAGGAAACTCATTCATTATGGCCACAATGGAAAGAGAAAAAAAAAAAAAAAACCCTAAGTCTGACTTCAAGTACTGACTGAAGCTATAGGTTTAAGTAGAGGGTAAGAGGGGTGCATAATTAAGCCGTGCTGCTTAAGGTGGGGCCCCACCCATCACTGTGTCCCAGCACTCCTGGGAGAGCTGTGAAGACATCTTTATTGCCTAAGGGGATAAGGTGGTTTTCCTGAAGGACAACTTCTGTTCCAGGGTGTGGCCCCTCCAACAAGGATAATTACCCTGAGCTGCTCTGTCCTGGAAAGTTCTGCAGTTCTGGGAATCTCAGATGACAAGAAGAAAGATTAAGGAAAACAATTCATCTGTGTGCCTTCAGCCAAAGAAAAGAAGATCTGCAAAAAATGAAGACAGAGACGGCCGGCTTTCACTTATGCTGTAGGTCCAAGGGAGGAGTGAATGATTTTTCTTTTTTATTTTTCCTCTTTTTAAAAATTAATTTATCTCTGTGAGTTCAAGGCCAGCCTGGTCAAAAGAGTGAGTTCCAGGACAGTCAAGGCTACACGGAGAAACCCTGTCTTGAAAAATAAAAATAAATAATAATAATTCATTTATTCTTCTCTCAGATAGTACGTCTCATCTGGAGTTTCCCCTCCTTCCTCTCCTCCCTGTCCCCCACCCCACCCCAGCCTGCCCTCTTCCCCAGATCCATTCCTCCTCCTTTTCCCTTCGGTAGAGATCAGACCTCCTCCCATGGACGACAACCTAATGGGGAATATCAAGTTGCAATAAGACTGGGCACCTTCCCTCATATCGAGGCTGGACAAGGCAACCCAGTAGGAGGAGAAGGGTCCCAAGAGCAGGCAAAAGGGCCAGAGACAGCCCTAATCCCACTGTTAGGAGTTCCACAGGAACACCAAACATACATGCAGAGAACTGAAGTCAGACCCATACAGGCTCCCTGACTGTCAGTTCAGTCTCTGATTCTGTGGACTGAGTTCTCGTGGTGTCCTTGACTCTTCTGGTTCCCACAATCCTTCCTCCTCCTCTTCCACAGGATTCCCCGAGCTCCACCTAATGTTTGGCTGTGGGTCTCTTCATCTGCTCCCATCAGTTGCTGGGTGATGATTATGCTAGGCTCCAGTCTATCAGGATAGCCGAGTATCATTAGGAATCATTTCGTTGACTTTTTCTTTCTCAGTCCTTTCTGGTTCTATCCCCTATCTCTGGGCTCTCCAGCCTCTGGGTCCTGGCCCTTGCAGTGTCAGGGGTGGGGTGGGGGTGGGCTCCCTATTGTGCCATGGGCTCTAAGTCGGACCAAACATTAGTCGGCCACTCCCACAAGTCCTTCACCACCATTACCCTAGAACATCTTGCAGGGAGACAGGTTGTAGGCTGAAGGTTTTCTGGCTGAGTTGTTGTCCCAGTCACTCTACTGGAAGCCTTGCCTGGTTACAGAAGATGCCCACTTCAGGCTCCATATGCCCCATTACTAGGAGGCTTGACTGGGGTCACCCTCACAGATTCCAGGAAGTTTCCCTTACACTAGGTTTTATCTAGCCTCCAAAATGCCCCCTAATTCCAGTTGTCAAGTACTCTCTCCTTCCATCCACATACCTGATCCCTCCTGTTCCCATCCCTACCTGCCCCCAGTTCACCTGAGAAATCTATTCTATTTCCCTTTCCCCAAAGAGATCCATGCCTTCTCCCACCCCACCAGCCATCCTTGTTTCTTAGCCTCTCTGGGTCTGTAGATTATAGAATGATTATATTTTACTTACAGCTAATACCCACTTATAAGTGAATGCATACCATGTTTGTCTTTCTGGATCTGGGTTACCTCACTCAGGATGATTTTTTGTAGTTCCATCCATTTGCCTACAAATTTCATGATGTCATTTTTTTAACAGCTGAGTAATATTCCATTGTGTAAATGTACCACATTTTCTTTATCCATTCTTCAGTTGAGGGACATCTATGTTGTTTCCAGGTTCTGGCTATTATGAACAAAGCTGCTGTGAACATAATTGAGCAAGTGTCTTGTGGTATGACTGAGCATTCTTTGGATATATGCCCAAGAATGGTATAGCTGGATCTTGAGGTAGATGGATTCTCAGTTTTCTGAGAAACCGCTGTATTGATTTCCATAGTGGCTGTACAAGTTTGCACTTCCACCAGCGGTAAAGAAGTGTTCCCCTTGTTCCACATCCTCTCCAATATGAGCTATCACTTGTAGTTTTGATCTTAGCCATTCTGACAGGTGTAAGATAGAATCTCAAAATCATTTTGATGAGCATTTCCCTGATGGCTAAGGATGTTGAACATTCCTTAAAGCATTTCTCTGCTATTTGAGATTTCTCAGTTGAGAATTCTGTTTAGATCTGTACCCCATTTTTAATTGGATTATTTGATTTGTTTATGTCTAGTTTATTGAATTTTTATATATTTTGGATATTAGCCCATTGTCAGATGTGGAGCTGGTGAAAACCTTTTCTCATTCTGTAGGCTGCCATTTTGTCCTTTTGACAGTGTCCTTTGCTTTACAGAAGCTTTTCAGTTTCATGAGGTCCTATTTATTGTCAATCTTATTGTCTACGCTGTTGATATTCTGGAAGTTGTCTCCTGTACCAATGCTTTCAAGCCTATTCCCCACATTCTCTTCTATCAGGTTCAGTGTATTTGGTTTTCTGTTGAGGTCTTTGATCCACTTGGACTTGAGTTTTGTGCAGGGCAATAGATATGGATCTATTTGCAATCTTCTACATGTAGACATCCAGTTAGGCCAGCACCATTTGTTGAAGATGGTTTCTTTTTTCCACTGCATTTCTGGCTTCTTTATTTAAAAAAAAAAAAAAAACAAAAAAAACAGGTCTTCATAGGTGTGTGGATTTATATCTGAGTCTTCAGTTTTATTAGATTGATCAACCTGTCTGTTTTTATGCTAATACCATGTGGTTTTTATTACTTTAGTTCTGTAGTACAGCTTGAAATCAGGGTGGTGATACCTTTGGCAGTTCCTTTGTGTACAGGATTGTTTTTAGCTTCCTGGATTTTTTTGTTTTTCCATATGAAACAGAGTATTTTTCTTTCAAGGTCAGTAAAGAATTTTGTTGGAATTTTGATGAGGACTGCAATGAATTTGTAGATTGCTTTTGGTAAGATGGCAATTTTACTATGTTAATCATACTTGTTGGTTAAGCAGTGGTACTCATGGCTGGTGACACGCTGACAGAAGAGAAAACCTAGATGTATCGGTGATGGAAGAATCACGAGCCATGGTTACCTTTCTAGAGCTTTAATGAGAGAGAGAGGGAGAGAGAGAGGGAGAGAGACAGAGAGACAGAGACAGAGAGACTGCACAGAGGGAAGAGAGTATGGAAGGAGAGAGTGCGGAAAGAGAGAGCTTTTAGGCTGGGACACCATCACTGGCTGGTGACATAATGAAGGACATAATCCTTACACTACTGATCCATGAGCATGGGAGGTCTTTCCATCTTCTGATATCTTCTTCAATTTCTTTCTTCAAAGACTTGAAGTTATTGCCATGTAAGTCTTTCACTTTCTTGGTTAGAGTTACCCCAAGATATTTTATATTATTTGTAGCTATTGTGAAGGGTATTGTTTCCCTGATTTCTTTCTCAGACCATTTGTCATTTGTATAAATGAGGGCTACTGATTTTCTTTGAGTTAATCTTGCATCCCGCCATATTACTGAAGGCTGTTTATCAGATGTAGGAGTTCCCTGGTAGAATTTTGGGGGTCACATATGTATACTGTCATATCATCTGCAAATAGCGATACTTTGACATCTTCTTTTCCAATTTGTATCCCCTTGATCTCCTTTTGTTGTCTTATTGCTCTAGCTAGAACTTCAAGTGCTATATGTGGATATTCAAGTGGATATGGAGAGAGTGGACAGCCTCGTCTTTTCCTGATTTTAGTGGAATTGCTTTGAATTTCTCTCCATTTAAGTTGGTGTTGGCTATGGGCTTGCTGTAAATCACCTATATTATACTGAAGTATGTCCTTTGTATCCATTATCTCTCTAGGACTTTTATCATGAAAGGTGTTGGATTTTGTCAAAGGCCTTTTCTGCATCTAATAAGATGATCACATGGTTTTATTCTTTCAGTTTGTTTATGTGGTGGATTACATTGACAGATTTTGGTATGTTGAACCATCCCTGCATCTCTGGGATGAAGCCTACTTGATCATGGTGGATGATCCTTTTGATGTGTTCTTGGATTTGGTTTGCCAGTATTCTATTGAGTATTTTTGTATCAATGTTTGTGGGGGATATTGGTCTGTAATTCTCTTTCTTTGTTGAGTCTTTGTGTGGTTTGGGTATCAGAGTGACTGTGGCCTCATAAAATGAATTTGGTAATGTTCCTTCTGTTTCTATTTTGTGGAATAATCTGAGTAGTGAGTAGTATTGTTATTAGCTCTTCTTTGAAAGTCTTATAGAATTCTGCACTAAACCATCTGGCTCTCAGCTTTTTTTTTTTTTTTTTTTTTTTTTTTTTTTTTTTTTTTTTTTTTGGTTTGGATACTTTTAATGACTGCTTCTATTTCCTTAGGGGCTACAGGTCTATTTAAATTGTTTATCTGGTCTTGATTTAACTTTGGTAAGTGGTATGAAAATTGTCTATTTCTTTTAGAGTTTCCAGTTTTGTGGAGTATAATATGTTCTTGTGATTCTCTGGATTTCCTCAGTGTCTGTTGCTATGTGCTATTGTTTTTACTCTTTGTTCTTTGGCTCTTTTGGGGGTCCTGACACCCAGGTCCCAAATAAATACATACACATGGAGGTTTATTCTTTCTTATGAGTGCCTGGTCTTAGCTTGGCTTATTAATAGCTAGCTTTTCTTAACTTACATTTTCCATCTACCTTTTGCTTCTGGGCTTTTATCTTTATCCTTTCTTTACTTCTTACTCCATGGCTTGCTGTGTAGCTGGGTGGTTGGGTGGCTGATCCCTGAAGTTTTCTTCTCCTCCTCTTTCTCTCGCTCCTCGATCTTCTCCCAGATTTTTCCTTCTATCTATCCTCTCTGCCTGACAGCCCTGCCTATCCTTTCTCCTGCCTCACTATTGGCCATTCAGCTCTTTATTAGAACAATCAGGTGTTTTAGATTCAGCTTCACAGAGTTAAACAAATGCAACATAAAAGAATGAGACATATCTTTATATCATTAAACAAATGTTCCAGAGCATAAACCAATGTAACACATCTTCAACTAATAGTCCACATTATTTCCCCCTTTTTGTCTAAATAAAAATGAAAAGTTTTAACTTTAACATAGTAAAACTACATACAACAAAAACAGTTATCAAGAATGAAATTACAATATCCAGTCCATTTGTATTTAGTAAACTCAGAGAAAACATTCCACCATCTATCCCATGTTAGTGACTCCAAGGTTTTATATCTAATCTATTGTCTATCATAATTAAGGAAAACTGAAACTTTAATTATTTGGTCTTTAACTCCATCAAAGACCCCAGAAGGATATAATATTACCTGAGTAAACATAAATTGCACTGCAAGCAACTTCCAAAACTCTAGAAATGACAGAGACATCTGACTTCCTGCACAGTCACCTGAAGTTCCTTTGCAACATTGGGGCATCCACCTTCAGCCTACAGCCCTAGAATATCTGACAGACTTTTCAGTGAAGCAGGAAATTTGAAGGACTGTCCTGCCTTGTATTGGCAAGGTTCAGCAGGCACTTTCCTGTGGGTCCTACATGTCCAGTTTATACAGCACACTGTTAAACAGTCGAGGCAAATGCAGGTTCTTGCCCAAATGGCTAACCTTGCTACAATGAAAGCAAATTCCATATGGAGTTTCTTCAATGTGCATCATCATTTTATGAAGTAAATTGGCGCTCCCAGGAGGATGTGTCTTCATTTTCATGAAAAACCTCGGGTTATTAAATAGCTTAAATGCCATATTCTGTAGGTCTTTGAAGTGCCTGAAAATCATTTATCTATCTAAAACATACTTGTTTAACTTTGAAAATACACCTAATGTGACTATAAGTCTGACTATTATATATTAACTACTAACCTCATTTCTTAATTATAGATTGCATTTTAAATGAGCTGTATGAGCACAATACCCAAAACAAGAGTAGAAACATATATATAGTGTAACAAAATTAACTTTAAATTTGTATCGTGCCAGGCGGTGGTGGCACACACCTTTAATCCCAGCACTCGGGAGGCAGAGGCAGGCGGATCTCTGTGAGTTCGAGGCCAGCCTGGTCTCCAAAGTGAGTTCCAGGAAAGGCGCAAAGCTACACAGAGAAACACTGTCTCGAAAAAGCCAAAAAAATAAAAAATAAAAAAATAAATTTGTATCACTATACCAAACCCTATGCCAACACAAAACATCTGAGATTAATAGTTGTCTTGTTATCCTATATTCTTATACTCCTATATTCCCCTAAATGATAACAAACATCCATAACCCACAAAATAACCAAAGACCACACACCACACCATCTCTTGGGAATGTGGGCATCATGTTCTCCAAACTGCTTCCTGTTGTCTGTGGGTGAAGCATCCTGAGAAAAACTGAGATAATGGCCAAGTCCTGCGAAGACCAGGAGTAACCTTTGCTGATAGATATCTCCTGTCAAGTTTCAGGAGGTCTCCCTTGATCAAACCTGATCCACATTAATGTGAAATAAATCCACATCCTCTTGTTTCCTGTGGAGACAAAACCAAAACCTCTTCTCCAAATTAATGCATCTTTTAAGTTCCATTTTACAAATACATTTCTTTGACTTCCTTTTTTTTTTTTTTTTTTTTGTTTTTGTTTTTGTTTTTGTTTTTCCAAGACAGGGTTTCTCTGTGTAGCTTTGCGCCTTTCCTGGAACTCGCTTGGTAGCCCAGGCTGGCCTCGAACTCACAGAGATTCACCTGGCTCTGCCTCCCGAGTGCTGGGATTAAAGGCGTGCGCCACCACTGGCCCGGCTTGACTTGCATTTTAAAGTTAAGGCATTCTTAAAATATCTAGGCTGGTTTATTTCATTAGTCCCTCTTTCAATCTCATGTCTCTTAGCAGCTGTTGTTTGCTTATCAGCTTTCAAAAAATTCAAAATCAACACAATACTTTACAGGGTCCACACTCCCTGTGTATTTCCATCTTATGAGCTTTTTTTCTTTTATATTACTTTTACTGTCTCTTTAAGGACTTCATTATTTTTTAAACTATTTCTTTTTTTTTAACACAAACTTATTTTTTTAAAGATTTATTTATTTATTTATTATGTATACAGCATGTATGACAGCAGTCCTGACGAGGGCACCAGATCTCATTACAGATGGTTGTGAGCCATCATGTGGTTGCTGGGAATTGAACTCAGGACCTCTGGAAGAGCAGTCAGTGCTCTTAACCTCTGAGCTATCTCTCAAGCCCTATTTCTTTCTTTCTATGATTGTCTATACACAAATTCCTTCTTTCTTAGGCCTACACACATCGTAAAACACACTGGGACCTGTTTAGAGGTTGTTGTTTTTCCTGCCTGGACCTCCTTTACTATGTATCTCTAGTCTTTTTTGATCGTGTGAGCAAACACTAAAGTGCTGAGCTACAGCTGGGCCCTCCATGCTGCTCCATCAGCTGGCTCTGCCTGCTGCTCAGGCTGTGAGAGCCAAGCCTAAAGCTCACAGCCTGGTCGGAGGTTCGAGACCAGGAACCTCACCCAACCCCCCAGCTATGGAATGCTGGGGACAGTACTGCAGCAGGCATTTTTCACTTAGTTTTTTTGTCTGTTTGTTTCTATTTAGCATGAAAAAGGCTGTTTCATAATTAATAAGTCTTTGTGTTGTTTTTGGTGATCTGGCAGCCCAAAGAAAAATAGCTGGGCATTGGTGGTGTCATATTGCCCTGGCTTTTGTTGATTATATTCTTACACTGGTGTCTAGGCATCTTGGTGTGGGGTATTACAGGTCTAGGTGCCGATTTCTGAGTTTGTCTTTGTTGGATGTATGTTTTGTTCCTTGGGTTCTGTTTCCTCTTTGGTCTTCTGGTCTTTGTGCCTGGGTTTCTGGTGGCCAGCATGACCTCTGGACCATCCAGCAGGGAGTCTGTCTGAGTTGGGGATGGTACTTCTGGTGGCTAGTGCGGCCTTTTGTCCAGCAGTGGGTCTCCACTGAGTTGGGGGGCGGTGGGACATGGTGATGGGGATTGGGAAGTGTGTGCGTGGGGGGTACACTGAGAGAATAGAAGAGGCCTGTGGGTAGGCTGCCTACCTGGAGTTCTGGCAGCCAGTGTGGTCTCTGGTCCAGCAGGGAGTCTTTACAGAGTTCCCCTATCTGTTCTTCAGGCTGATGTGGTCTGTTTTTCTGCCAGGCAGTGGTCTGCACCTGTTCTTCATACTGGTGTGGTTTGTACCTGGTCTTCTGAGTGGCTTGGCCTGCACCTAAGCAACAGATATCTGCTTGTGGTGGGCACAGAGGCATGGCATTGGAGGTGTTGGAATTGAACCAAGGGCATGGGAGGGCTCCTTAGGCAAGTGGGTCTCTTACTTGTTCTTCTAACTGAGTGATTGATTTTTAGCAAAGGTGATTTCTAAGTACATGTTATATCAGCACACAGGAGGCTGAAGCTGGAGGATGGCTGTTGTGGAATAATCTTTTTGTACACTGTGAAGATGTGTCTTTGCCAAGGCACCTTCTGGTTGGTTTAATAAAGAGTTAAAGGGCCAATAGCTAGACAGGGAGAAGTTAGGTGGGACTTCTGGGCAGAGAGGAAGAGGAGATGAATCTAGGCATGAAGGAGATACCAGAGGACACAGAGAAGAAACAGGAGGTGCAAGATGGAAGAGAGGTAAAAAGACATAAGACAAAATGTAAATTAACATAAATGGGTTGATTTAAGTTATAGGAGCTAGTGGGACAAGCCTAAGCTATAGGCTGAGCTTTCATAATTAATAAGTCTCTGTGTCATTTTTTTGTGAGCTTGTGGCCCAAAGGAAAAAAATCCATCTACA
This sequence comes from Peromyscus leucopus, assembly GCF_004664715.2. Taxonomy (NCBI): domain Eukaryota; kingdom Metazoa; phylum Chordata; class Mammalia; order Rodentia; family Cricetidae; genus Peromyscus; species Peromyscus leucopus. The sequence goes on along the minus strand of NC_051064.1, from coordinate 19,639,654 downwards.
TATCACACCCAATGTGGGGCTCAAATATCCAAACATAGGGCCTGAGAAAGCTAAGAAAAGTTCTGGACAAGGAGCCAAATGTGGCTTTCTAGTACTGCAATCTCTCAGGTGGGTTGGTGCTCTGTATACAGAAATGTGGCTATTGGCCACTGCCTGCAGGCTGGAGCCAGCCACCAGCCACCATCACCATGTGCCATGTGGTGGTTGTCATGGCAGCTTGAGATTTGTCTCAGAAAATGCTGCAAGTGCTCAGTAAAGACAGATCCACATGGAGAAAACCTCTAAACAGGTTACAGTGTGTTTTAAAAATGTGTGTAGGCTTGAAAAAAAGAAAAGAAAATGGATATAGACAGTCAAAAAATAAAGAGTTTATAAAGTCTTTAAAGAGAAAATAAAATAATATGAAAAGGATAAACCATGTAAAGATGGGAAATACACACAGCATCTGGATCCTGTATGGTGCCTTATTGACTGAATTTTTTGCATGCTGATAAGCAAATGACAGCTGCTGAGAGACATGGGATTGTAAAAGGGACTGCTGAATTAAACCAGCCTAGAAACTTTAGGAGTGCCTTAACTTTAAATGGAAGTCAGAAAATGTATTGCTTTGGGGAAGAGGTTATGCTTTTTTTCCCCACAGAAAACAAAAGACTGGATTCATTCAAGGTTGATAGAGATCAGGTTTGATTGGGGGAGACCCCCTGAAAATCCTGGCTAGAGACTTAAAGAAATAGACCTAGAAAAACTACAAGACAGTTAATGTATATTTTACCTGCTCAAACACAAAACAAAAAAATCATCTTTGGCTGGCTGTGTATGACGCATAGTCCATACTTGTGTTAATACTGATATGTATGTTACCTTTGAAAGTTTATGTGTTTCAGAACAAAGGAACCAGACACCAATGAAAATAGGTGGCCCAGGTGATCCAGCCTCTCAGAATGCCTCTGTTATAGTTTTCTCAGAGTTCTGCATCCAGAACAGCTTCAAGACTGCTGGCTGAGGTGGTCCCACATCACAAACTATTCTATCCAGGACTACAGATAAGCCTTGCGCTTTCCCAATGCACAGAGACTGGACAGCAAATGTTATGGCTAGTTTTTCCAGGACTGACCATTATTTCAGTTTTCTCAGGTCACTAAAGGGTATGTACCCATAGGTTACTCTGTGCCTCTAGGGTCACAAACATCTCAGATTTTTTCCCTTTGCATCTCAAGTTGACAGAAGTTAGACTAACATAGGAAAAGGGAACCTCAACTGAGCAAATGCCTCAATCAGAAAGGACTGTAGGCAAGTGTGTAAGGGATTTTCTTGATTAATCATTGGTGTGGGAAGGTCCATCCCACTGTGGGCAGTGATAGCCCTAAGCGGAAGTCCTGGGATGTATAGAAAGGCAAACTGGGCAAGCCATGGGGAGCAGGCTAACAAGCTGTGCTCCTTCATGGCCTCTGTATCAGTTCCTGCCTCTAGCTGAGTTTCTGCCCTGAGTTCCCTCGATGATGGGTTCATCTGTAAGCTAGGTGCAGTGTCCAGAACCTATAATCCCAGTGCTATAAATGTGTAAACAAGAGAGTCCTTGGAACACACTGGCCCACCAGCTGCACTTTCACTATGCCTGGCCCCGGAGTAAATTTAAAATAAGTGATAGGGGGGTGGGGATATGGCTCAACAGTTAACAGCACGTGCTGCTCTTGCAGAAGACCCAGGTTCAGTTCCTAGAACCACATGTAACTCACAATCATTCATAACTACAGTTTCAGGGGATCTGATGCCTTCTTCTCAGGCACAAGGCAGACACATGGTGTACATACATAGATGTAGGCAAACTAATTATACACACAAAATAAATTTTAAATTTAAAATTTTTAAAAAAAAATAAGTTAGATGTGGTGGTGCAGGCCTTTAATCCCATCAGTGGGGAGGCAGAGGCAGATATTGTAAGAGATCAGTATTAGGTCAGGACCCAAGACCAAGTGCTCAGCACAAAGGAGATTTATTTGCCACAGAGACACAAAAGGTGGGAACAAGAGACAAAGACGGGAGATAGAGGATGAGGGGAAGGGGGAGGGAGCAAGGGGACAGGGGAATTTGTCCCAGCCAGACAAAGGACTACCTCTGGACACAGAGGAGACCACGCGGCACACAGGAAAACGGCAGTTTATAAGGGTAAAAGGGGAAACCCCATGTTAGGATGAGGTGTTTAATTTTAATTGGGCATGTTAATTAGGTGACCCAAAGGAGGATTTTGATTGCTGGACTTCAATACTTTGACAGCTGGACCTTGGTAGTCAGCCTCAGGAGGAAGATGTGACCAAATAAGGGAATAGACCTTGGGGACAAGCTTTAAGAATGTAATCTAATGGTTTTTTAGCAAGACAGAGAGGATGGGGGAGAAGGGCAAGGTCTGCCAAAGCCATGTCTGCCTTGCTGGCTAGAGTCCCTTCAGATAAATCTCTGTGAGTGTCAGGATAGCCAGGGCTATATAGTCACACCCTGTCTCAAAAAAAAGAAAGAAAGAAAGAAGGAAAGAAGGAAAGAAAGAAAGAAAGAAAGAAAGGAAGAAAGAAAGAAAGAAAGAAAGAAAGAACCATAAGCCAAGATTTACATCTTTACTTTGTGATTCAAAATAATAAATCATGGGTTTACAAATCATGTTAAATAAAATATAGTCAGGAAGAAATTGACATTTAAATGAGTATGCTTTAGCATACATATACCCTAGACTTAATCCCCAGCACCCTTTCATCCCTTCAAAGAGACAAAGAATCCCACACAGAGGACTCTCTTTGGTGGAGTGGGTAACCAGCACTGAACTCAGGGCCTCAATCACTGAGCTACACTCCTAGGCCTGTTCCACGCATGTCATAGGGGCCTGTTTTTGTCCATTCCCGTTATTATCTCACTGCTTCTCTGTCCTCTTTTGTGACCTCTGCTGAAATTACATCTCCCTTGGCTCTTCTGCTTAACCTTCATTAGCAGACTCTCTGTCTCTGCCGGCAAGGGCAGGTGAGGTTATGGTGAGGTTTCTATTCTCTTAGGATGACCCCAGCTCCTAAGCCATTCTCTGTTCCTGCTTTGGGGATCCCTGAAGCCCCATCCTCCCCCCTCTTCTGTGACCTAGTGACCCAGGAGCTCCAGGATAAGATAGTTCATGTCCTAAGTCCAGCATGAACCAGCAAACTACCTATACAAAAGGTTGGTTTCAACTATGAATTATGCACAGGTGTTGAGGACTCTTCTGTGCCACTGAAATGGAGAGAAGGCAGGTCCAAACCAAAGGCAATCATTTGCGTGAGTGGTGTTTTCTGATGTGTGAATATCCACATGTGTATGCACTGGCTAGCTGGTAGTGTTTGGATGTATAAGCATGGAATTCGGATAGTTCTGTATCTACACATCTACAAGTAAAAACATGTAAACGTTACTGTAAGGCATATTGAGGAAGGCCAGTTGGGCATAAGGATAAAAGAGGACTATAGCATGAATCTTTTTTTTTTTATTTTTTTTTATTTTACAACACCATTCAGTTCAACATAATAGCCACAGATTCCCCTGTTCTCCCACTCTCGCCTCCCTCCCCCTCCCCCCAGTCCACCCCCCATTCCCACCTCCTCCAGATCAAGGTCTCCCCTGAGGACCGGGATCGACCTGGTAGACTCAGTCCAGCCAGGTCCAGTCCCCCCCTCCCAGACCAAGCCAAGCGTCCCTGCATAGGTCCCAGGATTCAAACAGCCAACTCATATAGCATGAATCTTAAAAGGTCTTATTAATAAAATCAAACCTGGGCTGGAGACAGAGCTCAGAGGTTAAGAGCACTGGCTGCTCTTCCAGAGGTCCTGAGTTCAATTCCCAGCAACCACATGGTGGCTCACAACCATCTGTAATAAGATCTGCCCTCTTCTGATCTGCAAGCATACATGCAGGAAAAACACTATATACATACTAAATAAATAATTTTTAAAAAATAATAAAATAAAATCAAACCTGAGGCCAGTTATTGGGGTGAATGCTGGAAAATCAGAGAAGCAGAACATGCCACAGCTACCTCACCTCGTCAATTCCTCAGCTGATCCTGTTTTCTCAGACTGGAAGCTTCTGTGTCCTTATCCAAATGGTTCTCAGCTATACTGCTGTTCCAAAGCCTGAAAGCTTAACCAGCTAAAAGCTTCTAGTTTCTGGTCTTCACGTCTTATATACCTTTCTGCTTTCTGCCATCACTCCCTGGGATTAAAGGTGTGAGTCACCATGCTTGGCTGTATCCTTGAACTCACAGAGATCCAGAGGGATTTCTGCCTCTGGAATGCTAGGATTAAAGGCGCGTGCTACCACTGCCTATCCTCTATATTTAATATTGTGGCTGTTCTCTTCTCTGACCCCAGATAAGTTTATTAGTGTGCACAGTATTTTGGGGAACACAATACCACCACAGAGGACAGACTGTGTGGCAGGTAGAGGCGGACACACCTCAACAGCAAAGCCATCATATAACACCAAGAAAGGCCACCCCAAGTCCTCTGGGACTAACACAGCTGAACAAGATAGCCCCCCAAGTCCTCCGGGACTAACACAGCTGAACAACATTGCCCCCAAATCCTCTGGGACTAACACAGCTGAGGAAGTTGGCACTGATTTCCCTCTACTTCATTATTATGTTGTCTCCATCATTAGCCTTGAAAACTGGCTGGACCATCACTGTACTGACTCACCCAAGAGCCCATGGAAGAGGACAGGGCTTGGAGAAAACCTTCCAGGGCTGAGCTCCATCTAGTTCTGGAATCTCTACCCTTTCTGCATTTAGCTCTTGAAAAATCTTAGTCCCAGTGTCTCTAAGACTCAGAATGCTAGGCCAAGGCGGGGGGGGGGGGGGGGGGGGGGGGGACCTGATCCCTCTCCTCTGGGCACCCCCATCTCTCTCTTTCTGCTCTCACCCTTTGAAAGTGAAAGGCCCAGCGATAAAATGTCTTCCTAACTCCTTACTTTGTGGCCTCTAAATTCTTTCTCTGACTTTAACAAAAACCTGGAAATGTGAGAAGGGTTGTAGCTCAGTCACAGAACACTTGGGAGCATGTGTGTGGCCCTGGGTTCAATCTCCAGCATGAAAAAGCAGACAGGAAACACCAGCTACAGGTTTCAGTCCTGCCTAGTTCCAAGACCGCTCCAGGCTTTGTCAGCGGCAACAACGTAGTAACTGATTGATTGATCTTGAGTTTAAATCTGATAGTTTTCCTGGACATTAACCAATAACAAAAATCACTGCTTCCAGGACCAGTCTTCCCAGTTCCGGAAAGTGGGTTGCCTCATGGAAAGCATTCCTAGTTATTTCAGCAAATCCAGTAAAGTGTTAGTGATCTGGGCCTCTTCACGCTAAGCTAGGGGGCAGTGACCACTGAACTGGACCACTACATGGGTGGGCAGAAAGGTTTATTGGGGATCAAACTGCCAAGGCTCTTGGGGGCAAGACAGAAGGTAAGAGAGAATGTAAACTGTCGGAAGAGCAAGAAAGATTTTATATGACAGTCACAGGGTGGGTCTGGGCTGAATCAGGCTGTTTGAATCGCCCAGGAAGCAGATGTCCTTGCCAGAAGTAGTTGTCCTTTGGGAGTGGAGTAAGGGAGGTTCCTGGTAAACAGAAACCCACCTTTAGGCTTCTGTTTACCAAGCCAAAGTCCTGTGTAGAACATTGTTTAGACCATTAGGCCATTGAGGGTGGGGGTAGACCTACATTAACCGGCAGAAATGCATGTGAACACAGAGGTACAGTGTGAGATGAATAGGAGATGGCCAGACTTGGGGCATTTGAAGGACAGGGAAGCTGAGTTTCGTGGCTCACACTTGCAGTCTCAGCATTCTGGAGGCGAAGGAGGGAGAACTGTTGTTGAGTTCCAGGCCAGCCAGAACACCAGAGAAAACTCTTTCTCAACCCCACCTCCTGCCAAAATAACAACAACAGTAACAATAATGGAAAAGCTACACTCATGATCTCAGAACTCAGGATGAACACATCAAAATCTCAAGGACAGCCTAGGCTACAGTGAGACCCTGTCTCAACCCCTCAAGGAGGAGGGTGTCTCAGTGTGGGTTTCTATTGCTATGAGGAGACACCATGACCATGGTAACTCTTATAAAGGAAAACACTTAACTGGCGCTGGTTTACAGTTCAGGTCCATTATTGTCATGGTGGGAGCACAGAGGCGTGCAGGCAGACACGGTGCTGGAGAAGTAGCTGAGAGTTCCACATCTGAATCTGCAGGCAGACACGGTGCTGGAGAAGGAGCTGAGAGTTCCACATCTGGATCGGCAGGCAGACACGGTGCTGGAGAAGGAGCTGAGAGTTCCACATCTGAATCTGCAGGCAGACACGGTGCTGGAGAAGGAGCTGAGAGTTCCACATCTGAATCTGCAGGCAGCAGGAAAAGAGAGACAGACACTGGGCCTGGCTTGAGCATTTGAAATCTCAAAACCCAACCCCAGTGACACACTTCCTCCACCAAGGCCACACACACACTCCAATAAGGCCACACCTCCTAAGAGTGGTACTCCCTATGAACCTATGGGGGCCAGTTTCATTTAAAACACCACAGAGGGTAACACAGAAGACACCAAAGGGAAAAAAGTTGGGGTCTAATGGTCTCAAAGCATAGGGAGGCACAGTAAAACGAGGTGGGCTTCTGTCACCAGCCCTGCCTTGAGCAGCAGAGAAGTTTTCTTTCCTCCTCTTTTTTTAAACTTCAATGATTTATTTTTATTTTATGTGCATTAGTATTTTGCCTGTATGTGTGTCTGTTGGATCCCCTAGAACTGGAGTTACAGTTGTGAGCTGCCATGTGGGTTCTCTGGAAGAGCAGCCAGTGCTCTTAACTGCTGAGCCATCTCTCCAGCCCCTTCTTATTTTTTCAATATTTATTTATTTGAGGGGCACACAGGCACACATATCATGACTCACATGTGAAGGTCAAGGAACAACTTATGGGATTTTATTATAGCCTCCCTCCATGTGTAGTAGTCTGGAAATAAGACTGGAGTCATCAGATTTTGATGGCAAGCACTCTTACCTGTTGAGCCAACTAGATGGCCCTGAAGTTTTCTTTTGCTGTTGTTGGGGACGAGGGTGGCAGGATGTATGCACCAGTGTGCAGAGGGGGAGGCCAGATATTGATTTCTTCCTCTGCTGCTCTCCACCTAATAAGGCAGGCTTTCTCACTGAACCTGGAGCTTGCCTCTTTTTTGGCTAGGCTAACAGTGAGTTCCAGTGATCCTCCTGTCTGCCCCCTTCCCCAGGGCATGTAGCTACATCTGGCTTGTTACATGGGTGCTGGGGATCTGAACTCAGGTCCTTATGCTTGCATAGCAAGTGCTCTTGCTCTCTAAGCCTGCTTCCCAGGAATATTTTCTAAAACTCTGCAGTGCTATCAGTGACCACACGTGAGACACGGGCACCCAATGGTTTGTTCACAGTGACTCCAATGGAAAAGCAGGAGACGGTCACTTAGGTCTTTAATCACAGCACCAGGGAGACTGAGGCAGGAGGAGTGCTATGAGTTTGAGGCCAACCTAGGCTAGAGACTGAGACCCTATCTCAAAAAACAAATTTAAAAAAATGAAAACAACAATTTTTTTCTCAAACACAGGATCTCAGTACATAGTCTTACCTGGCTTAGAACTCCATATGTAGATCTGGCTGGTGCAGCTGAAAGTTTTCCTATGTCCCACCTGGCCCGTGGTCAGGACAAATCTCTCTCACCCCGCTGGTCCCGCAGCCACTCGGACCCAAATAAACACACACAGGCTAACATTATTTTTAAACTATGGCCATGACAAGCTTCTTGTTATCTAGTTCTTATATCTTAAATTAACCCATTTCTATAAATCTATACTTTGCCACGTGGCTCGTGGCTTACTGGTGTCTTTACATGTTGCTTCTCATGGTGGTGGCTGGCAGCATCTCCTCTGCTCTGTCTTTCTCTTCCTGTCTATCTGCTTGGATTTTCCGCCTACCTCTAAGCTGCCTTGCCATAGGCCAAACTGCTTTATTTATCAACCAATCAGAGCAACATATTTTCACAGTATACAGAAAGACATTCCCCCATCAGGCTGGTCTTGGACTCACAGAGATCCCCTTGCCTCTACCTCCCACGTGTTGGGATTAAAGGTTTTAGCCATCATGCCCAGCTTAACAACAAATAATTTTAAAGAGTAATGTTGAGAGACCCAGGAAATTGAAGCAGTTGGATGCCACAACCACACCTGGTACCAAAACCTCCAGGGACCCATAGCTAGAGTGCTGCAGTGGCCACAGTCACAGAAGGGTTGGCCAGGAAACACACTTCATGTCTCCTGGTCTGCCGGCACTTCCCTCTGCCAGAGCTCAACCAGAAGCCAGAGCCAAGAAGCCGAGTCTTACAGGGGTCAGGCTCCCTGCGCAGAGACGTGAGGAATGATTAGGTAAAGGGACATCACTGCTCTCAGTGTGTTCATTTGGCTCACAAATATGTGAGGAACAGGTTGTCTAGCATGAGAGCTGACAGTTGCCAAGAGGCCACCAAGAAAAATCAAATCAAGATGCCAGTGAGCCCATGACAAAGTTCCCACATTTTATGATGGACACTTTTACCATGATTTTAAAAAATGTATAGCAATGGATTTTTAAAGAAATTAAGTGAGCTAGGTGTTGCGGCGTACAGCTGTAATGTCAGCACTCTGGCGGTGGAGCCAGGAGTTCAAAGTCATCCTTGCCTATACAGTAAGTCTGAGGCCAGAGTGAGCTAAATGAGTCTATGTTGAAGAAGAGGCAGGGAAGAAGAAAAGGAAGAGGAAGTGGGAGGAGGAAAGAAGGAGCCAGAGTATGGAAGTGTGGAAGCCAAGGAGAATGAATGTTTGCTCAAGGGGAAAGTGTTCAGAGTGTTCTGGAAGGTTAATAATGATCACAGCAAGAACTGGCCCCGGGAAGCAGTGGAGAGTTCAACAGCAGTGGAGGGGTAAGAAGACATACGGAAGGTCTGGCTGTTGCGTGGCTAGAGGAAGAGATGGCTGGGAGTTTCTTCAGAACAGAGCTTTAGGTTTAAAGAGGCAGAACTGGGGAGGGCCCAGAGGTGTGCATCATTGAGCCGCTCTGGTCCAAGGGTGAGCTCTTCCATCACTGTCTCCGTGCAGGAACTGCAAAGCGGTCCCCAGAACTCCAAATTCCAGTCACTGCTAGAGGCGGTCACTGTGGCTCTGGGAAGAGAGCTGCAGCTTTACCCGCAAGAGACGACTGCGCTGATCCGGTCTGTCCCGGAAGGGTCTGCAGTTCCGGGAATCCAAAGTGACTGCAGTTGAGGATGGTGACTTGTCTCGTGTGGTGAACTGGGATAAGGTCCCTTGGGTAGACAGACACTGAGTGCAGAGAGTGGAGGAGACAGAGCGAAAAGGAAGGCTTTGGTCTGGCTTTGAGTCACCTTGGGGCCAAGTGAGGAGTCACTGTCTTAGCAAGAGGCTTCCCCTGTGCCTGACATGAGGAAAACTAGTTAGTTAAGACTAATGTGATGGGAAGAGGGAGTGGCAGGTAAATGGAGGAAAAGCCAGAGGGTGAGGTGCCTGAGGCCGAGGACAGGGTTAGCAGGAGGAACTGGTGTCCAGAGCAACAGGGAGAAGGGACAGAAAGAAGTGAAAAAGAGGGGAAGAGTCCATTCTGTGTGAAGCGGGGGGACATCCACCTTTGAGGTCGAAGGGCAATTGGAGGAGAGGTTTAGAAGTGTGGGAAGGCTTGACGTTATCACGTGGGAAAATGAACAGAACAAACATGGGTTGTGGCGGGGCTCTTGGACCTTTGCAGACAGACTATCTTGCATTTATTACATAACAGTTGGACCTGGAGCAAGGCTTCCCCAGTATTGCTAAGCAACTGAAGTCCAGAAAGAGAGGCTAGAAAAGCTCAGCGGTACCTAAGTTCAGTTCCCAGGTATGGTGGCAGGAACGGAAACTCTGAGCACTGAAGGAAGTACAGATGGCTGGCTCCCTTGCCTAATTGACAAGTCCCAGGGCACCGAGAGACCCAGACCCCCCAAAACAAGGTGCATGGTGAGGTTATTGCAGACGCTCAGTCCTAGCCTACACACACAGTGCACCTGCACACACACACACACACACACACACACGCACACACACACAAAAGGAAGCACAGAAAAAAGCTAGGTAGCAGCTGTTCCAAGGGCATAGGGTTCCCAGGGGGAGGAGCAGTGACGACATCATAAGGTACAAAGTGAGATGCATGGCTGTGTGTATACAGGTGTTGAGAGTCGTGGTTCCAATCACATCCCTTCCTCTGAACCCACCAAATTAAATCTAAATTTAACTTAGATGAGTTTGTATGTTAAAACCTTCCCCAGTGAGACTGTTTAAATGAGAAATGTCCCCATAAGACTGGGTATTTGAACAACGCTTACCTGGTTGGTTGGCACTGTTGGAGGAGGTTTAAGGTGTGTGGGCTGGCTGAAGGAAATACATAATGATGGTTTTGAGAGTTTGACAGTCTTGGCCCACTCCAGACCTCTGCTTTGTGCTCGTGGCTGAGATGGGATCTCTCGGCTCCCCCACCCCCCACCCCATCCCCATCCCCACCCCACCCCCACCCCCACTTGCTGTCTTGCCTCTCCACCAAGGCTGATTCTTATCTCTCTGGAACCACAAATCCAAATAAACTTTCTCAGGTTGCCTTGGTCATGGTGTTTTATCACAGCAATGAAAAGAAACTAACACACAGTCCCTAAGCCAGGTGTAGACTAAGGCTGTCTCCCCCCCCCCCCCCCCCACCCCCAGCCCTGAAACAGCACCAGCTCATCCCTCAAATCCCTTCCCTCTGCTGTGTCCCTTTGGTGGGACCTGCTGACAACCTCCACAAAGCAGACCAAGTAGCAGTGCTAATATTGTGAAACTGGGTCATGGCCATGTCTTTTACTTCCCCGAGGAAGCTCTTGCCGAGAGCCGCATCAGTCCTGTGCTGGTGTTCTTTATTTTTGTTGACCGAGACGGGGTCTCACGCACCCATTGGGCACCACTTCTCAGGGTCACATGGAGAAAAAGAGCTCTTTCTTTGGGTCTGCTGGCAAGAGACGATGAAAGCCAGCAGTCGTCCATGGCCGATTCAACACAGTGACTTTTGAGCACACCATGTGAAGGAAGCCCAGGAATAAAGGAGACAAAGGCAGGAGCCACACACGTCCTTTGTGGTCCCAGATCCCCTAAGCCTGTTGTTACCGCCCCTGCTGGACTTTTCAGTGGCGAAAGCCAATCCCACGCTTCTTCCGTTTAAGCCACCACGAGCTGATTTTGCCTACTTGCTCCTAAGGGTTTGGATGTGTACACATTGTGTATCCTCTAGAGGTTCTAAGTCTTCTACTAGATGGTGAGACTGAGTCCCAGCACCCAGCATGATGAGTGCTCAGCGTTAAGTGACTGCTGGAATCCTAAGAGTCACTCTACTCCAATTCTAAAATCGATTTCCTGAAAAACTTTCACTGACCCAATGGTTCAACTCAATTGTCAACTTGAGATCTAAAATAAGCCGGATGATGGGCCTCGGGCAGGCCTGTGTGGGATTATTCTTTGTTTATTGAAGTGGGAAGACACATCCACCGTAGGTAGCACCATTCCCTGCCCTGGGATCTTAGGCTGGGTGAAAAGGAGAACTGAACAAGGGTGTACATCTCTCCACTTGACTGTGGATGCAGAGTGACCAGCTGCTTCAGGTGCCTGCCACTGTGATCTCTACAGAATGACTGGCTGGATCTGAACCGTGCACCAGAATAAACCCTTTCTTAGGTTGCTTTTGTCCATTTTCAAAACCACAGCAACAGGAAAAGTAACTAATAAAGCCCCCGAGCCAATTAAGAACATGCTCAGAAGACTACAGTAACTGCCTGTGACTCCTCATGGTACTTATTTATGTCTATGAGCATATGAGTATTTCCCTCAAATGCTTATACATCTGTGCCACCATCCCTAAAAAGTCAGGAAGAAGGCATCGGATCGCTGAAACTGGAGTTATACATGGTTGTGAGCTACATTCCCAGCTCCTGCTTCTTGTTTATGTGCTGTGTGTGTTTGTGGTCTCTCACCCTACCTGATGATGGTCGGCTGTAGGCTTATGTCTGAAGATGCCCTGAGTTCAATCCCTAGCACTGTATGCATGGGTCCTGGTGGCACATGCCTGTAATTTCAGCACTTGGGAGGTGGAGGTAGAAGGATCAGGAGTTCAAGGCCAACTTTGGTTACACAGTGAGTTCAAGGCCAGCCTGGAAATCTCAAAAAATTGAACTACTCATAAAACCAAATAAAATAATTCACTGACTATAATTTAAGAGCTGTAAAAGTCACCCAATCTCCTTTTCCTTGCTTCAATTATTTTTCCAAGTAAATGAAGGCAGGTATGACCTGGGTGTACTCCAATCTGGTGAAGGCAATGGCTGTAAAGCTCCCTTTCCAGGAAGCACCTCCTCCAACTCTGCATTAAATACGACAGCAGAATTCCCTCCAAAGCTGCTAGGTATGATGTGGCTCAGCTGGCAAGCTGCTTACCTTCTATATACAAGGCTGGATCCCCGCCTTCTCTTAAATCTGGGTATTATAGCATACATGTGTGTGATCCCAGGACTCAGGATTATAGCATACATGTGTGTGATCCCAGGACTCAGGATTATGGCATACATGTGTATGATCCCAGGACTCAGGATTATAGCATACATGTGTGTGATCCCAGGACTCAGGATTATAGCATACATGTGTATGATCCCAGGACTCAGGAGAGGTGAAGTCAAGAAAATCACACATTCAGGGTCATCTTCAACTATGTTGCAAATTTGAGACCAGCCTGGGCTATATGAGACCCAATCTAAAAACTAAATAAATAGAAAACAAAAGACTTTGTTCCAGACTCCCTGCACCGGTGCCCTAGAAATACTGGTTGAATAATCCATCGCAAATGTCTCAGATCTTGTCCTGGAATGTATGACTATGTCTGAGTTCCTCACACTGCCTCCTCTTCAGCGCACCTCAGAAGTTTAGAGGTCAATCTTGGACAGACAAATTGAAGCAGAAATTTATGGCAAGAGCCAAGTGTAATCTTTGGATAGCCTAGGGCAATGCGGCCAAAGCGCCTGCACAGACACGTGGCCGAGCACCTTGAGGCCTGGAAACTCTGCTGCAGGAAGGCAGGGGCATGTCTGCTGTTTGATCTAAGCTGGGCGGTACTGGAATGGAGCTTTACCACCAGGAGGCACTTGGGGGCAGGGCCTGGCACTCCGCTTGCTGCTCACAAGCTTGATTAGGCTAGCTCTCTAAAGATGGGATGGCCAAGCTCTGAGAAACTGAGTCACACTCAACAACAGCAACAAAATGTTCCAAAGGGTCAGAAACTCAGGCAAAAGTTCAGTCTGCCTGTCCCAGAGAAATAAATACAAAAATTCTCTGCATGCAAAGCTGATCGGCTTTTCCCCTTTCCCTTTTCCTTTGTTTTGTTTGAGTCTCATTATGTAATCCAGACTGACCTGAATCCACTGACCAGCCTCAAACTGAAAATCTTCCTGCCTCTAACTGGGAGTGGTAGCGCATGCAGAGGCAGAGGCAGGAGGATCTCTGTGAGTTCCACATAGCAAGTTCCAGGACAGTCAGAGCTACATAATAGAGAAACCCTGTTTCAAAACACCTATAAAAGAAAGACACAGAGAGAGAGAGGGAGGGGGAGGGAGGGAGGGAGGGAGGGAGGATCTTGCTCTGTGGGCTCCTCTGTGCTGGGAGTACATGCACACACCACCATACCCATCTTAAATAATGAATGCCCAAATAAGATTACTGACTCTGGGTGGCATGTTTTTGTGGTGGTCAGGGGACAGCCTACAGGAGCCCGTTATCTCCTCAGACCATGTGGGCTCTCAGGATCGAACAGGGTTCCTCAGGCTTACAGCCAGTGTCCTCGCCCACTGATCCATCCCACCGACCTGGATATCAGAGTCCTCAGACGTAACATAGCCAGAGTTTTCCAATGTGCAGAGAGTGCCCATTAGTGGTTTTCAAAACCAGCTTAGGGAGTCATAACTAGCATTTAGAAAACAACTAAATGGAATTGAGCAGAAAAATACCCGAGTGCATTTAGTAGGGCTATTGTTTGATTTTCCTTTTACTTTACTTACATGTCCTTACAGGAATGCACACCAGCACACACACACTGTGTGGTTATGTGAAGTGTTTACCTGTGAGTCGTGGTCAGAGGCCTGAGAACCACTGATCTCATGTAACTGACACTCTTCTCCCCACCCCAACATCTCTCTCCAACTACAATGAGTCACTTTCAGTTCCCTAAAACACTACCCTATCGTCTAACTATAGGACTTGGTGCTTCCTGCTCCCTCGACAGAGAATGACTTTGCCCCCCTGTCCACCTGGAGGCTTGCCCCTTGATGACGAATCCGAGTCGATCTAGACTGCCATGTATGCATACCCTCTTCCTCTCCCTCCCGATTTAATTGCAGCATTATGCACCTGAAATGAATATGGTTTAAAGGGATGTGTTTGTGTGTCAAGTTGACAAGGAGCAGGATGCCCTAGTCAGCTTTAACTGTCAACTACAAGTGTCTACTTCCGAAGAGTAAGAATCATGTCCCCACCTTGTTATTACCAGGATCTCACATGATGCCTCCAGCTCACAATAAACAAGCAATAAATAAGCTCACAGTGGGCATTTTACATAATGAGATAAAAATGGTATCCATACATGGAGAAAATGCAAAGCATGGTACATACATATAAAACATGCTCCCATTGCCTGCTCATTTGTGAGAGTGTATGTGTGCACTGGATCACAAAGAACATGTTTGAAGAATACAAAGGAACATGCACACTAACCAGGCAGGTGGAAGCAGGGGAATATGAGTTCCAGGTCATCCCTCCCTACATAACAATCAGTTGTGAGACCAGCCTGAGTTACATGAGACTCTGTCTCAAAAGAATGAAAACCAGAATGGGGAGACACAGATGAAAATTGTTAACAATGGTGGCCACCTATAAGTAGTGTTTCACTGGGTACTTCCTGATTTTTGTGCCGCAGTCAAGGGTTTTCTCTCACTAAAATTAATTAAATTAATAAATATTCCACTGAAATTTTTTATAGGTAATGTATATTTTTTAAAAAGACAAGATTTATGGATTCCAACTATCTCATAATACAAAAAGGTATAATTACTTTTCTTGACTGATTAAAAAGTAGAGAGCGCCTTTGTTGTCTGTGACGCGTAGGCCTGCCCTTTCCCTGATTCACAGCATCTCAGGGTGTGCCGGCAAGTGTTTCCAATCCTCTTGGGAACCTGAGGCAGAAGGATTTCTGTAACTCTGAGGCCAACCTACATTACACAGTGAGACCGTGTCTCAACAAACAAACACACACACACACACACACACAAACAGGTGGGTAGTGGAGGCACAGGCCTTTAATCCCAGCACTCCAGGAGGCAGAGGCAGGCTGATCTCTAGGTTCAAGGCCAGCCTGGTCTACATAGTAAATTCCAGGACAGTCAGGGCTACAGAGAAACCCTGTCTCAAAAAGTCAAAATAAAAATAATAATAAAATGAAAATAAAACGAGACAACAAAAAACCAAACCAAATCAACCAAACAAACAAAACCCAAGTAAGAGGAGGCTGGAGAGACCGCTCAGTGCCTAAGATCATGTATGCTTTTCCAGAGTTCAACTCTTAGCACTTATATCAGGTGGCTCCCAGCCCCCTAACTCCACCTCCAGGGGGACCCACACCTCTGGCCTCTGTGGGCACTGCACTCACATGCAGACACACTCCCACACAAAACTAAAAAGAATAAAAACAACGGGCTGGAGAGCTGGCTTCCCAATTAAGAGTGCTTGTTGTTCTTGAAAAGGACCATGGTTCATGCCCAGCACCCACATGGTGGCTCACAGCCATCCATCCCTCCAGTTACGGGAGATCTGATGACCTCTTCTGACTTCTGCAGGCATCAGCCACAAACGTGGCACAGACACACATGTGAGTAAAACATTCATCCACAGAAAATAAATAAATCTTTAAAAAATAATAATATCAAAACTAAATTTTAAAAAACCAAGCAAACAGAAGTATGGCTTCTAAAGCCAGGCTTGGTGGTGTGGGCCTGTAACCTTCGCTAGTGTGGAGGCAACAGGAGACTCTTGAGATCAAGTCCTGCTTACGTTGCTAGGCAAGTTTAAGGGCAGCTTAAGCAACTTTGCAAGATCTTGTCTCAAAATTTAAAAACTACAAAAAGAAAAAACACAACAAAATAATACAAAAGAAGGAGAGCAAAGTTCAGCATAAGGCACTTGACTAGCATGCCGAGGCCATGTTCAAGGCCAGAACCATTTTTAAAAAGTCGTATCTTTCCCTCACTAAACTCAATCCACGTGAAAGAGGGATGGGGACAAACTTCATTTTCTAACTAAGTACCCCATCATAGAGTAAGCCACAGGTTCTCAGTCAAATCTGGCTGACCACTCAACGTCTGCTTAATCGCCGGCCAGGGAAACAAAGAACCATCCAGGTTAATTTTGCAACTGTTTGAACAGGATATTCTTCTGCCAGACCTCTGGCTGGGTCCCGCAAACTCTTCACCTCATCAAAACTGCCTTTTATTAAGCCTAATAATCAGAATGAAAAGAGCTGCTGATTACGGGCCTGAGTTCCTATGGCAACAGTAAAATAGATGGTTAAGTATCTGCAGCACCGGGGGAATAATGCACTAATAATAGGTAGCCCTGTGAATCCTTTTAATGAGACGGCTCACCGAGAGCCGGCCATTTCTACGTGTTGGAACAAGAATAACTGTAGAGATCTTCAAACTTTTAAAACCCGGATACACAGTCTTTGTTAGCCACAGAAATGACTCTGGGTCAAACCATGCTTATGGCTAATTTAGATATATCGTCCTGATGCTTCAAGCGTATAGGTTGGTAAGCCATTTGACCTCACACTTTAAAGACTACCTTCCTGCTCCGTCTAGTGCTCACAGAGCCCTGGCAGGGTGAGCTGTGCCCAGCAGCGCCTGTCACGGCGACAGGGGCCAGGCCACATGGCAATGCCCGTCTGCTTCTGTGCTCATGTCTGTCTGTTCAGAAGGGAGAGTTAATTCCCAACAGGGAGCCTTGAGGTGCGCCCTTTCTGTTCGTTTTCTGAGACTGCCACACCAAACACCACAGAGCAGCATGGCTGAAACCACTGAACAGTTTTCTTACGGTAGCAGAGCCTGGAGTCCAGGCTCATGGTGTCAGCAGGAGTGGTCTCTTCTCAAGGGTCTGTCCTTAGCTTTCAGACAGCCTTCTTCTCCCTCTGTGAGGCTGCTGTTGTGTTTGTCTCTCAGGAGGCTCCTGAAGCTTAGAACCATCGCAGCAAATCCGTGATGCCTTGCCAGGGACACAGGCAGCTTTCACCATCCAGGGACAAAGACACTCAACGACCAGAGGAAAGGCAGCGCCACCGCTGCTGAGAGTTCAACCTGACAGTAGGAATAACAGAGTAATTAGAAGGGTGGATGAATTCCTGAAAGCAGGGTGTACTGAGCAAGTCTCTGTCCTGTTTAAAACATGGCTCCTGCGGTGGTTTGAATAAGAATGGCCCCCGCAGGCTCATATATTAGAATGCTTAGTCACCAGGGAGTGGAACTATTTGAGAAGGATTAGGAGGTGTGGCCTTGTTGGAGGAGGTGTGTCACTGGGTTGGGTTTTGAGTTTCAAAAGCTCACACTGGGACCGCCCCCACCACCTTCCCTGCCCCTCCCCTGCAGATCAGGATGTAAAGCTCTCATCTAGTGCTCCAGGGCCACACTCCCATCATGCTTCCTGCCATGATAAAGGACTAACCCTCTGAAACTGTAAGCAAGCCCCTAGTTAAATGTTTTTCTTTATAAGAATTGCCTTGATCATGGTGTCTCTTCACAGCAATAGAACACTGACTAAAAGAATTCTCTAATGCTTTTAGAATAAAGTCCCACACTTTTTTTTTAAGATTTTATCTTGTTTTTTACTGAGGTTACAAATGTGTAACATTAAATTTACCATCTTAACTCAAAGAAAATTGTTTTTGAGACGGGGTCTTAGAATTCACTATGTAGACTAGGCTGGCCTTGAACTCACAGAGATCTGTCTGCCTCTGCCTCCCCAGTGCTGGGAGCAAAGTTATATGCCATCATAACCAGCCTTTTAAAAAAAGGTTTTATTACTTATTATTATTATTATTATTATTATTATTATTATTATGTGTAGGGACAATGATGTTAAAACATGTACATGGAACTCAGAGGGCTGTTTAAGGGAGTATGTTCTCTTCTTCCACCATGTGGTACCCAAGAATCGAACTCATGATGTTAGGCTAGGCAGCACCTTTACCTGCTGAGCCATGTCACCAGCCTCCCTTTTAATTGTGTGAGTGAGTGTGCATGGCTATGTGTATGTGTGTATGCACGGGGGCTCGCCCACCTGTGTGGTGAAGATTGAATCTAAAACCATACATTCTAGGCACATGCTCTACCACCAACCTACGTTCCCAGCTTGATCTTAACCATGGGATAGGATGTTAAATATTTGTGTATTTATTTGTATATGGGGGGCTGCTTTTCAAGGCCAGAGGAAGGTTGTCTCCCATCACATGGGTGCAGGAGGTCCAGCTCAGGTCACAGACTGGGCAGCAAACACCCTTAACCCGCTGAGCTGTCCAGATGGCCCACACTACACATCTCAGGCTAGCCTCAAACTGGGGCTCCTCCTGCCTCTCTCGGGGATTTAGGAACGTGCCTCCACACCCGATAGAATCTTTTTTAAGGCCGCATAAACTTTAGATGAGGCATTCTATGTGTCCTTAACTTAGTACAGGCCTGAATTAAACCCTAGTAACACACACACACACACACACACACACGCATGCACGCACGCACGCACATGCGCACACACACACACACACACACACGCACACACACACGCGTGCGCACACAATGTATAAATAAGTATAATAAAATTTTTAAGGATTCTGGAAATTTCAAAATGTAACATACTTAGGCTTTCCCACTTCTGCTAAAAGGAAAAGAAATTTTGAGTTTTGACAAGAATGAACTAGGGCTGTGGATGGGGGTGAGTCGGTAGTATAGTCACTCAGAGCTTGTGAAGCCCAGTGTTCAATTCTCAGCACTACACAAATTGATAAATGCCTGTAATCTCAGCAAGCAAGGAAGGAAAGGCAAGAACTCAAGGATTCGAGGTCATCTTCAGCTACGTACATCAGACATGGTCAGCGAGAGAGAGATCCTTAGTTTTTACTTTCCAACAGTTACTAAAGTCTGAGGTGGCTGGTGGTGGTGGCGCACGCCGGTAGGATTTGCTGAAGGAGGCGGAGGCAGGAGGATCACGAGTTCGAGGCCAGCCTGGGCTACAAAAAAAAAAAAAAAAAAAAGTCTGAAGTGTCCCAGTTAATTCGCTAGTAGTACGACTGCACATAGTGGTTAATAGAAAACAGCTGTGGTTTCTTTCCCTCCTAATTGTGTGCTAAGGATGTGGGCTGGCTAGTTTATGTCAATTTGACACAAATTAGTCACTTGGGAAAAGGGAACCTCAACTGAGAAAATGCCCCCACCAGGTAGGTCTCTGGGTAAGCCTGTGGTCATTGTCTTGATTGAAGAATGACGTGGGAGGCCCAGGCCACTGTGGGTGCTGCTACCTGGGCTGGAGGGCCTGGGTGCTATAAGAAGGCAGTCTGAGCAAGCCATGGGGAGCATAAGTAGCATTCCTCCCCGGCTACTGCATCAGCTCCTACCTCCACATTCCTGCCTTGACTTGCTGCAACGATGGACTGTGATGTGGAACCGTGAGCTGAAATAAACCCTTCCCTCCTCCTCCAGTTGTCTAGGGTCGTGTTTTATCAGAGCAATAGAAATCCTAAGACAGGCAGTAAATAAGAGCTTGTGCCAGGCACATGAAACTCCTGGTCTGAGGAGTTATTTTCTGAACTACGCACTTAGCACTACACATTCAAGTCTCACCTGAACATTGAAAATACATTAACTAAAAGAATACATCCGGTAAAAATAAAGCCAAGCCAACGGAGGCATGCTGAGAGTGAGAGAAACAGTCTCCCCAGGGAAGAAGAGTCCACCAGTTGCTTATCTAAAACTAAACAATCAGCCTCGAAAACCTACATACAAATAACCTCATACAAACTGAGCAGGTTATATTTAGAAATAAACATGTATATGCATGTATGCATGCAATTACAATTAGTGAAGAAAGAGCCCATGGATTTGAAAGAGGGCAAGGAGGGGCGTATGGGAGGGTTAGCGGAAGGAAGGGGGGGGGGAATTTTGTAGTCATAATTTCAACCATTAAAAAAATTAAGCCAAGTGAAGAAGTAATGCCAGATACATAAATCCCAGTGTAGAACATAAGGAACACACACACAAAGCAATGATAATATAAATTATTAATCCTACAGCAATGGCATCTGGTGGGAGTGAGTTAGATAAAATCGCAGAGAACTCAAAACAGCGATTGTAAGCATGTTCAAAGACACAGCTGAATGAAGTAAAGGAGCCGTCATAGTCTGCTTTCTGACCAAGAGCAGCCTGGGAAGGGCGGGGCTCACTTCAGCTTCATTTCCAAGTTCATCACTCGGGAAGCCCGGGCAGGAGCTAAAGCAAGGGCCATGGAGGAGTGTGGCTCACCAGCTTGCTCACACAGCTTAGGACCACCGGCCCAGGGGCTGCCCGGCTCACAGGAGAGAGACATCAATCATTAATCAGCAAGTCCCCACAGACTTGCTGACAGGCCGATCTGAGGAAGGCAGTTTCGCAAGGGAGGGGTCCCTCTTCCCAGGTAACTCGCATTTACGTCAAGCTGACAAAAACTAGCAGCACAGAAATCAGTGGAAGATATGAAAGAGGAAGTCGTCAAAAATACAGAAACACTGCAGGCAAACAAAGGCGAAATTCAGGCAATAAACAACAGTCAAATCAAACTCTGTAGCAGTCCCGCATGGATAAGCTTGATACAAAATAAAGGAACTGGAAATTCAACAAGGTCGGAGATAGTTAGAAAAGGTACCAGGGGGAAGTCTAGGACGGAAGGACACTGTAAATACCAGACTTATGGTATGGTTCTAAAGGTATAGAAAACACTTAAAAGATTCATAACAAAAAATGTCTCCGAGTTAGGAAAAGAGATGCCAATCCCAACTCAGGAGGCACCAGGCGTGGCAGCATAGGCCTTTACCCCAGCACTTGGGAGGCAGTTAAGCAGATGCCTGTGAGATTGAGGCCGCCCAGGTCTACAGAGTGAGTTTCAGGCTGCCAGGGCTACATAGTGAGGCCGTCTTAAAAAACAGGACACCAAACGGTTAAGACCAGAGGGGACCTCCCTGCTTGTAACATAATTAAAACACTAAATAAACAAAACAGAGTACTGAAATACGGAGTCAGAAAGCAGGTTCATTAGAAGATAACAGAGTACTCAAATGAAACTTTATAAGCCAGAGGGCTCAGAATGGTGTATTTCAAGCTCTGAAAGATAACAACTGCCAACCCAGAATAGTAATCCAAGCAAAGCTATCTGTCATAATTAAAGGAAAACGAAGCACTCTCCATGATAAAAATAGAAGAAAGGAATTCATGACCATGAAGGTAGCTCCACAGGAGACACTTGAAGGGCCTCTACAGCCTGAAGAGGAAAACAAATCCCTCCCAAGGTAGGCCCGGGGAAAGAGTGAACCACGCTACAACAATGCCAGGCAAGAGAGGAGGGCTACAACAGCGGCACGGTGGCCGGAAGCGGACACACTTTCTTAACCTGAGGATTTCTTTTCTTTCTTTGTCTGTTTTTTTTTTTTTTTTTTTTTTTGGGGGGGGGGTTGTTTTGGAGACAGGGCATCCCTGGCTATCCTGGAACTTACTACCAGGCTGGCCTTGAACTCAGAGATCCGCCTGCTTCTAGCTCCCCAGTGCTGGGATTAAAGGTGTGTGCCACCACTGCACAACTTTCAATAATTCTGAACTCGAATGGTGTCAATACTTCAATCAAAAGACACAGACTAGTAAATTGGATCAAAAAGCAGAAACTGGCCAGGCGGTGGTGGTGCACACCTTTAATCCCAGCACTCGGGGAGGCAGAAGCAGGCAGATCTCTGAGTTCAAGGCCAGCCTGGTCTACAGAGTGAGTTCCAGGACAGCCAGGGCTTCACAAGGAAATCCTGTCTCATATAAACAACAAAAAGCAGGAACTCTATTTATTGCCTCACCACAAAAGACAGATACTACGTAATGGCGAAATGATGAAAAAGACTTTCAAGAAACTGAATTTAGGAAAACGCAGATGTCGGTGTTCTAGTGTCTGATGCAGTAGACGTCAAACCAACGTTAGTGAGGAAAAAGATGGATATGATCTCTTCACACTGATTAAGCAAACACCCAGTCAAGAGGACACTACAGTTCTAAACATGCATACTCTGAACACAAATACACTCAGTTTCATAAACAGATACTACTGAAGGTCAAGTTACAGATTAACCCAGCTCAGCAGTGGTGAGGACTTCAGTACCCAGCTTTCGTTAACCGGCAAGTGTGGTGATTTAAAAGCGAATGATCTGAGTGCCTGGTCCCCAGTTAGTGGAACTGTTTGGGAAGGATGAGGAGTGTGGCCTTGTGGGACTAGGTGTGGCCTTGTTGAAGGAGGTGTGCCACTGGGGGTGGGGGTTGAGGTTTCAAAAGTCAACGCCATTCCCAGTCTTGCTTTCTCTGCCTCCAAGCTGTGGATCAGATGTAAGCTCTCAGCTGCTGCTCCAGCGCCATACCTGCATGCCAACATGCTCCCTGCCATGATGATCATGAACTCTGAAACCATAAGCAAGCTCCCAATTAAACACTTTTAGAAGTAGCCTTAGTCATGGTGTTTCATCACAGCAATAGAAAACAGTAACTAAGACGCAGGTCATCCTGACCAAAATTGGAGAAACGTCTGAATTAAATGACAACATAGATAAATGGACTTTACAGACATCTCTAGAACATTCTATTCAAACACTGCAGAATACACGTTTCTCAGCATCCCATGGAACTTTCTCTAAAATAGATCATATTTTAGGCCACAAAGCAACTTTAAGAAATACAGGAAATAATTCCTTGTAGTCTATCTGATAACAATGGAATAAGACTATAAATTAACAACAGGAGAAACCCTAGAACATATACAAACATGTGGAGATTAAACAACACACCACTGAATGATGAATGGCTCCTTGAAAGCAATCAAGAAGGAAGTAAAAACATTCCTAGAATCAAACAAAAATGAAAATACAACATACAAAAACCCTTGGGACACGAGGAAAGCAGTCATGAGGGAAGTTTATGGCTCTGAGTGCCTACAAAACTAGAGAGCTCTCAAATAAATGATGATACACCTTACAACTGTGAAACATAATAATAAAAAAACCAAATAGAGAGAAAGGAAGAAGAGGGGCAGGAGAGACGGCTCAGCAGTTAAGTGCACTGGGTGCTCTTACAGAGGACCTAGGTTCAGTTCCTAGCACCCGCTTGGTAGTTCACAACCATCTGTAACTTCATTTCCAGGAGATCTAATGCTCTTCTGACCCCCATGCCAGGCACACATGTGATGCACAGACTTGGCAGTTCACAACCATCTGTAACTTTATTTCCAGGAGATCTAATGCTCTTCTGACCTTCATGCCAGGCACACATGGAATGCACAGACTTGGTAGTTCACAACCATCTGTAACTTCATTTCCAGGAGATCTAATGCTCTTCTGACCTCCATGCCAGGCACACATGTGATGCACAGACATACATGCAGGCAAAACATCCATTCACATAAAATAAAATGAAACCAGAGGAGCTGAAAGAAGCAAGACCTCTCATAGAATGATGACTGGCAATCCCCTGCGCTTCATCACTGGTCGCAGATGGAGCACGTTAACTTTCTAGGTATTCCAATAGGACAATTTTCACAAAAACAGAAGACAAATTCTCTTGGTTTAAAGTGAACTGTGACTTGCTAGCATACTACAGGTTCATTTGAAGTTTTCACTGGATTGAAACGTTGTTGGAAAGATAAAAGTGCTGTGTAAAAAAGTCTGAACCATGATTAAAAAACAGTCTGATAGTTACCGTTTTTTTAAGTTTTGGAAAAATATGGTTCCCAGCTATCCAATTTATGTGCCTGTTTAACAATAATTTGTTTCATTGTAATGTTGGAGGTTTTAAGATTACTTGAGAGATTTTTCTTTTTCTTTCTCAAAAAAAATGTTTTTAGATTTGTTTATTTTTATGTATATGAATGTTTCACCCAAAGGTATGTATAGGCAACATATGCCTTCGTGGTGCCCATGGATGTCAGAAAAGAGTGCTGGAGTCCCTGTGAGTGGCATTACGGATGGTATAAGCCACCCTGGGGTTGCTGGGAACCAAACTCGGGTCCTCTGCAAGAACAAGCACTCTTAACTGCTGAGCCAGCTCTCTGGCCCCAAGAAAACAATTTTCCATTTGATTATCATTTTTATCCAAGTGTCTGTATAAAAACAACAATCCCTACCCCCATCAGGAATGGCAGATTTTCACACTGGCTTAAAGAAGGAAAAAGGAATATACACCAAACATTTAGTATTTTAATATGGTAGCCTAATAATTTCTGCTTGAGAGCTATAGGACTAAGTAGAGACCAGATGAGTTAAATTTTTCCTGAGTTCTGCTCGGGTACTCCCTTGAATCCCCTTCCTTTATCTTGAGACACCAAATGCTTTTTGCAGAGCCATCTTTTTTTTTTTTTTTTTGGTTTATACCAGACTGGCCTATTTGCCTGCCTCTGCCTTCCAAGGCCACCACAGCCCTGCTTTTTTTTTAAAAAAAAAAAATTTTATTTATTTTTGTTTTATGTGCATTGGTGTTTTACTTACATGTATGTCTGTGTGGGGGTGTTGGGTCCCCTGGAACTGGGGTTACAGACAGTTGAGAGCTGCCATGTGGGTTCTGGGAATTGAACCCAGGTCCCCTGGAAGAGCAGTCAGTGCTCTTAACCACTGATCCATCTCTCCAGCCCCTTGCAGAACCATCTTAAGAAATT